>NW_007728957.1:80298-86227 GCF_000696425.1 Galeopterus variegatus
GTTTCCACTCTTAAACTTCTGATCTTTGTTGAATGGCCTATGCTCCTTCCTTCTCTCTCCTCAAGACTGATGGCTGTCTTGAGGCCATCTGAAACCATGGGCTTGGGTGGGAATTATTCACACTCCTTATCTGATTTATGCCATAATGATAGCCCCATCATCCAGGTGAGGATTTTTAACAGGAAATGCTACATAGTGGCTTGAAGCCACATTCCATTTACTGAAAAGTCTGCTTCTTTGAAATGTCTTCAAAAGCCCAATTTTGTCTTTTTTGAAGGCTTTGATAAGAGTGGCAAGAAGCAGCCAAATAAATGTCAACATTCTGAATTTCGTTGCTAGGCCCTGTTAGAATGTGCTCTCCCTTCCAAGTTTCTTCAAGAGACAGTTTACCAAGGATTCCCTGTGACATAAGAAAGGTCTCCAGCTAAAAGAAATGATGTAGAGCATGGAGTTAAACTGCTTGAGTCTGAATCCTACCTTAGTTTATTCCTCTTCTGGGCTTCTGTAACTAATTACCATAAACTTAGTGACTTAAACACAACACCGATTTATTGTCTTAATGTTATAAAGGTCAGAAGTCCAGAATAGATCTGACAGTACTAAAATCAAGATGTTGGGTCCTGAATTCCTTTCTGGAAGCTCTGGAGGGGGATCCAATTTCTTTTGTCTTTTTCAGTTTCTAGAGGTCACCTGCATTCTATTAAGACAATGTTACATGGATTTGCTTTATTTTAGCAGCAACCCATTCCTGGTAAGAACTTTTGTATTTATCAGGATACAGATAGACTAGTATAACAAGAAGCCTTGTTTAAACAATTGCTTAAACAAAATAGAAGTGCATTTCTTTTTCCTGTGGTAGGCTGGGTATGTAGCCAGGGGCCAGTATGATGGTGTTATAGCATCAATGATTGTCCTGCTCCCATCTCACCAGTCTGCATCTCCAGAGTATGACCTTGCTTATATGCTGAGAGAGCTCAGCAGCACATTTGCAATCCCGCCAATGAAAAGAGGGAAAGAGAAGAAGGGCCATTCCCTCCCAATAAATAAACTAGAAGTTCGCTTATCCTTTCTGGGCATTTATAGTTAAAAAGGAACTGGGAATTATGTATTTTTGCTGTCCACCTAAAATTGGGAAAGCAATACTAAAGGAAGAAGAGGAAATTTAAACAACCATGGATCCCAGAATAAAATAGCAAGGGGGTTGGTGTTCAGGTATATGCTTAATGTCCTTCCTTAAGCACACTTACCTGGCAGTTTTGATATTAACTCTGAGGGTTTCTGCAGCAATGGTGGACTAAGATATGAACCAATCCTCCCACTGAAAACAATTATAAAAGCGAAAGCAAATATCTTTAAACACTGCTTTAAGGTTTTGGGGAGATTAAAATAGTCAAGAACTACCATGCAATATTCTAGAACAAAATGAAGGCCCAGGGAAGTAAACACAGCCTTTGAGGATGCTTTTTTCCTGAGATTGTTTGTTGACTTCAAAGGGGTAGCTCATAGAATTTCATTGTACAGTCAGCCAAGATGGGGCCATGATAGTTCCCCCTCAGTTTGGGTTAGAACACCAAAGGAATGGTCCCTGGAAGTAAGAATAAACTAAAGGCATACTGGGACTGCAGCTCAGTGTTAAATCATCTCAAACCCTGAAATTGGATTGAAGTGACCCCATATTACCTGGAAAATAAAAAATACAAATACTTTCAGGAAGAATGTAATACCATCCTAGGCCTCAAATTATTTTGACAAGTGAACTAACAAAATAAATGTCACATAATTAAAAATAAACAAGGATATGAGGAGACAAGAAATATGAACATGGGTTAAAAATTTAAGCACAGAATTAGAAACTATTAAAAAGGACCGAGTACAAATTTGAGAAATAAAAAATGGAATAACTGGAATAATCTCAAGGTATGGGTTTCATAAGTGTTTAAGTACAACTGAGGAAAGAAAGAAAAAATAATAACTAGAATGGAAAATAAAGAAGAGAATGTAATGAGAAACAGATTAAATGGTAAGAGACAAAGGATATAGTGAGAAAAAATAAAATATAGCCATTGGCATTGCATAAGACAAGAGATGGAAACAAAACTGAAGCCAGAATGGATAAGAACATTCTAGAACTGATGAATGACATTTAAGAAGTCTATGTTTCAAGCAGGCTAAATAGAAAGAAATTCACTCTTAGAAAAACTGCTGAAAACCAGTGACAAAGAGAACACTGAAATAACAGCCAGAACATTCCCAGTCCTACTATGGCAGTGCAAACTCACTCCAGGTGAACTTTTTGCTCGTTACAACTAAAATCTCAGGACAAATGACATAAAGCATCTGCCCGAAAACTAAGAAAAATAAACAAAAGCAGGCAAAATGTGAAAGGCAATCAAAATTTAGAGAAGTAACCTTCATGGAGTGAGGATGTCATTCTTTTCCTCGGGGCTGTCTCCCCCAGTGTGGAGCTGTGAGACAGTGCAGCAGTGTGGGCAAGTAAAATGCAAACAGAAACCTCCTGTGCTCTGGAGCATGGTGGCGGGGAGGTCCCAGAGAAGAGACCACTGAGAAGAAATCCATTATTCTCTGCATAAACCCACACTAGTCGTAGAGTCATCCCTGAGCTACACATACATGATATAGACCAAATAAGTATAGCAAAGGTTTGGGAAACTGAACTCATTTTAAACCATAGCACGAGTGTCAGACAGCACCCTGAGTGGTACATGCATGAGACAGACCCAGAGTAGCCCAGCAAAAGCTTTGAAAACTGAACTCATTACACTAAAAACTTTCTTCTAAAAGAGAAAAACAAAAATTATCCACAGCATTAAAACAGAACCCAGAGCTCACATGAATGATGTCCAGAATACAATTCAAAATAACACAACACGCAAACAACAAAAAACTAAGAAAATGTGACCAATTCTCAAGGAAAAAGACAATCAACAGATACAAACCCTGAAATGCCCAGATGCTGAAATAAACAGAAAAAGAAGTTATAAAGCAGCAATTAAAACTTTGCTCCATTTAATAAAGGAAAACAAACAAAAAATTCGAAATGAACAGAAAGATAAGCATTCTCAGAAGAGAAATAAAAACTATTAAAAAGAAATAAAAGGAAATATGAGTAGAAATTATATTGTCAGAAATAAAAATTTGCTAGATGGGCTCCATAGAAGTATGGAAATGACAGAGAAAAGAATCTTGAAGACAGATCAATAAAAATTAATAAATCTGAATAACAGAGAAAAAACAGTGGATAAAATGAACACAGGCTTAGAGATCTGTGGAACAATATTAGAAAGTCTAACAAGCATGTACTGGAGTCCAGGGAGGAGAGAAGAAATGAGCCATAGTAAAGCAGGAACACCATCAAAAGCTATTTGGATTATACCCAAAGATTCAGATGGAAGCACACAGTGCCACAATAGAACACTGAATGTGTTCACAATCAACCCTTTGTATCTAACTTCTAGTTTGCAAGGAACTCAGTGAACAACAGAACACGTTCAATGGCATCACAGGGAAGCAATCAGCAAAACCCAGAATGTGGGAAAGTCAATAGGACTAGTGGCCTACTTTCTTCAATAAGTCATTTGCAAAGAAAACAAATAGAAATCAGGGAGAGGAACCTTTAGACATAACAACAAAATGTAAAATGTGGATCCTGATAAACAAACCTATTGCAAAAGACTCCTTATAAGAAAATAGGGAAAATTTAAACACTGACTAGATGTTTGATGATTTCAAGGAATTTACTATTTTAAATAGTATAACAAAAATTTCATGACTGTGTTTCAAACAATAGACCTCATATTTAGAGATACTGAAATTCTGTGGATGAAGAAACATAAAGGATTTGCTCTAGAATAGTGTGGAGGGGAGGGGAGTGTTTAGATGAAACAAGGATAGGTTATATGGTGAGGTGAATGTTCAAGTTCATTCTCTTGCATGTAGTTATCCAGTTGTCCCAACAAAATTTGTTGAAAACACTATTTTTCACATTTAATTATTTTGGTACCCTTGTTGAAAAACAATTGAATATATATGTAAGAGTTCATTTACAGACTCTCAGTAATAGTCCATTCATCTTTGTGTCTATCCTTATGGTACTGCCACAATGCTGTTGTTTGTTTCATGATTTTCCTAAACTAATTTTGTAAAGTCTGTATTCTTTGTTGTATATTACCACTGAATGCATAGCAGTCAGCTAAGATTTTACAGTTACTTTCTTAAATGCCTTGATCCAGCAAGTCTCCTAGCCTCCTCAGGGGGTGCTGTGCAGGTTGGAGCACACCTTCAATACTCTACCAGGCAGTTTACAACTCTGCCTTAGCCTTCACCTCCTGCTTATGAAGAGTCCCAAGGTCACCCCGAAGGAGAGACTTTCTCAGGTTATTCCTGAGCATGTACACAGACCTGCAAATGTGTGAGACTTTCTAGATTTCCAAGAATCTGTCAGAGCATTTCAGAGCCCTTAATGGGTGTCTCATTCTCCAGCTTTTCCTTTTAAGGTTTTTGTTAGCCTCAACATTTATCACCATCTCAAAAGCTGCAGTGTTAAACTATTGCCACTGATGGTTTTGATACAAGACTTAGGGAAAGGATTGTTCACAATTAATGTGCTTTGCGTCAGGTCATATTAAAAACAGAACTTGTGAGTGAGGTTTTCCAAGGAGCTGTCAGACCTTTTAAATAGTGACAATTCTCTGCAAAAGGGGCTTTTTTGGAAGTTCTGAATCTGTTCCACCCTGTGGATTCTAGGCCACCGGTTTTTATGGCTATTGTGATTGTGAGTCTATCAGTTTTCATGGCTGCTGCAGAACTGAGAAGAGTGGGATGGAAGTAAGGCAAGTTAAAATGCCACAAGGCTCTCTGTGAGTACTGACGTTTAACCATTTCTTCCTGAATTGTTGAGAGTGTTCATTAATTTCCAGAGTTCTGAAGAAGTTGCCTTTGAAATATGTTGCCAATATTCTCATTGCTTTTATGAAGGAGCGAATTTTTGCTGGTCCTTACTGCAACATTCTAGAAGTGTCTTCCCAGAAACAAGGCTATTAACATGTCATATTTATTACCTAGTAATTCATCAAACATATTAGGAGCCAGAGAGATAATACTGGCATGTCATGCTGGTAAGGGTGGCAACAAGACTATCTGTTTTAGGCTGTATATTCAGTGCTCACTAACAATCTGTCACCTCTAATATGTCCAGATATTTGATAAGGCTTTTTAATTGTGTTGCTCTAGGATTATAAAATCAGTTTCTAACTTCTGCAGTCTTTTCACCCACTTTAAGAAACTTGGACCAAGTACCAGAACCCACCCTGAGCTCTTTTCTCTCAGATTCTGCAGTAGTTATAATTTAAAGTTCACTATCTGTCTCAATGTGAACATCCATGGAAGGGGCTGAGTAGGCCTTTTCCTTGCATTTGGTGATCAGGACCCACAGAAAAGACAGAGAGACACCAGGTTCTCATCACCTAAATTGGAGCCTGGTACCTCCCCACAGGATTTCCTAAAGGCGAAGTTGTACTTTGGAGGCAAAGAGGGCTGAGATAATATACAATATGTCCCCAAGACAATCCCACCCACATCTCTATGGGGAATGGCCAATACTAAACAAAAACTTGACCAAAGAAGACCAGAATGGCTCTTCACCAATATCAGCAACAAATTACATAGAAGAGTTTCCTCCTTCCATCTGTAGCTCCTTTTCCTAATGGGAGGAGTTAGATCTAAAAGAAGAAGAGGGAAAAGTGTCACCATAGAAATGGCACTTTGTAAGGTGGAATGGGAAAAAACTTCAAAATAGCATGGAACTTTTTGCTGCATATAATGTGAAAATAAAAACCATCTCAGGAGCTATCCCAGAATATGTCAACATCATTCTGAATGAACACACAGTTGTTGTCAAGGGTCCCAGAGT
>NW_007728957.1:86667-87813 GCF_000696425.1 Galeopterus variegatus
ATGTCCCCAAGACAATCCCACCCACATCTCTATGGGGAATGGCCAATACTAAACAAAAACTCGACTAGTCAAAGAAGACCAGAATGGCTCTTCACCAATATCAGCAACAAATTACATAGAAGAGTTTCCTCCTTCCATCTGCAGCTCCTTTTCCTAATGGGAGGAGTTAGATCTAAAAGAAGAAGAAGAAAAAGTGTCACCATAGAAATGGCATTTTGTAAGGTGGAATGGGAAAAAACTTCAAAATAGCATGGAACTTTTTGCTGCATATAATGTGAAAATAAAAACCATCTCAGGAGCTATCCCAGAATATGTCAACATCATTCTGAATGAACACACAGTTGTTGTCAAGGGTCCCAGAGTAACCCTGTGGCAGAACTTCAATCACATCATTGTAGAACTCAGTATCCTTGGAAAGAAAAAGGAGCATTAGGACAACAAACTCTGGTGAAATAGAATGAAAATGACTCTAGTTCTCACTCTCTGCAAACATGACTTGGGGTGATGCTAGGCTTGCTCACTGCTGCATCCACAGCCTTATCCAGCGGAATGAGCCTCTTGTTGAAATCCAAAATTTTGTGTGAGAAAAATGCATTCACATTATTTGAAAGAGGCCAAATGTGCTTTGTTCAGGACCTCGAGCCAAGAATCTTATTTCATCAAAATTATCTGTGAAAAATTAAGGCAAAATACATTCTCAAATAAACAAAAACTGAGAGAATTATTCTTAGCAGATGTGCCTTAGAGAAATACTAAAGAAAAAATTTCAGAATAGAAGGAAGTCACCCAGAGAGTAATTCTAATCCAAAAGAAAAATCAAAAAGCAACAGCAAAGGTAATTATAAAGGAGTATAATTGGATATTTTCTTCACATTTTCTCTTAACTGATTTAAGAAGCAATTATTATTGTGCCTGTAATATATAGGAATGTAATATACTTGAAAATAATGGTACTGATACAAATGACCAAAAATGACTCAAAATGAAATACAAAGCCTGGATAAACCTAAACAAGGAAAGTGATTAAATTAACAATATTTTTTTTTTCCTTTTTGTCTTTTTTCGTGTCCGGCAACGGATCGCAACCCTCAGTGTCGCGCCCGTACGAGACCGGGACCGGCAACAGGATCGCAACCCTCGGTGCTG
>NW_007728957.1:88561-149716 GCF_000696425.1 Galeopterus variegatus
CAGTGAGCAGGAACCGGTCTGCATGTGGGATCCGAACCCTCGGCGGGAGCGCCTCCGCGCTCCCAAGTGGCACACTGTAGCAGTGCGCCACCGGGCCAGCTGACAATAATTTTTTTTTAAGTTTGCATAAAGAAAATCCTGGATACAGATAGCTTTGCTAGTGATTTCTATCAGTTATTCAAAGAAAAAATCTTTTACAACATGTTCCCAAGCCTGGAAGAAGATGAAACACTACCCTTTTAATTCCACAAGACCAATAACAGCCTGATATCAAAACCAGAGAAAGATATCACAAGAAAGGAAACTATAGACCAATACTCCTATGAATACAGATATAAATATCCTCAACATAAGACTAGCAAAACAACTCCAGTAACATATAAAAAGAATCATACACCATTGCCGAGTGGAAATTTTCTCAGGAACACAAAATTGGTTTAAAATTTAAAACTCAGTTAAGGTAGTACACCATAGAATAAATGACAAAAAACACATGACAATCTCAATAGACACAGAAAACACATTTGAAAAAGTTCAATGTGCTTCCATGATAAAAACTTCAACAATTTAGGTATAGAAATAAACTTTCTTAATCTGATTAAAGGGTCTATGTAAAGCCCAGAGATAACATTACAACCAATGGTGAAAGACTGAATGTTTCCCTATCAAATCAGGAAAGACAACAATACCCATTGTTTCACTTCTACTCAACATTTACTGGAAGTTCCAGCCAGAGCAACTATGTAGGAAAAGGAAATAAAACTCATCCAGATTTGAAAAAAAGTAAAGCCTTCTTGACGTGTATATGACACGATCTTGTGTGTAAAAAATATAAGATAATTCACGAATAAAGACCATAAATAATGCATAAATTCAGCAAGATTTCTTGTATACAGGACATTTTAAACATTTTTATTGAAAAATAATTTATTAAAGTTATTTGTATTATATGCTATGTGAATTACATCTCAATAAAGCCGTTTTAAAAACTACCTGTAAGATCACTGCTCTTCTATTCAGGAAGGAGATGAGTTTTCTTTTTTTTTTCAGTTTTTCTCAATTTCTTTAAACTTTGAATCAGTTTTCTCAACTGTAACTGGGAATTGTTAACACCAGTCTTGCAGGGTGGTTGTGACAATAAAGTGACATGAAGAATGTAAGTCCTTCCGAAGCCTAGGGCTCAGTGGGTGCTGAGTAAACAGTGGTTTTTGTCATGACACCTGCATTTTTGCAGATCTTGAGGAAGCAAGAAGGGGTCTCTGGAGAGCTGGAATAACTCACCAATACAGGCAACTTCCCACCGAAAGCAAGAGACCCTCCCTCCCTCGAATTTCCTAAGGAAGAGAAAGGGGTGTTATTCTAAACCCTTAATTAAACTATACATTTTGAAATAGACATTTCTCCAATGAAGATACACAAATGGCTAACAAGCACACGAAAAGAAGCTCAACCTTATTAGGTATTACAGAAACGCAAATCAAAAACACAATGGGAAAAAAAAAACACACACAACAAAATACCACTTCACACCCAGTAGGATAAATATGATTTTTAAAAAAGAAATAAAATACAAGTGTTGGAGAAGATAAGAAATTAAAACCTTCATACACTGGTAGTGTGAATGTGAAATGGTGTAAAACTGCTGCGGAAAACAAGTCTGTCAGTAACTTACGTGAGTACACAGAATTAAGATATGACTCAGCAATTTCATACCTAGATATATACCCGACACAATGGGAACAGGTGTCAAACAAAAACTTGCACAGAAATGTGAGATGTTCATAGAAGCATTATTCATAATAGCCAAAAATGGAAAAACCACCAAAATGACCACCAACGGATGAATTCATGAGCAAAATGTGGCATACCCATACGATGAAGTATTATTCAAAAGTAATCAAGTACTGTAGTAGTCAAGGTTTTTCAGAAAAACAGAACCAATAAGATATGCATATGGAAATAAATTTATTTGAAATAATTGGCTCATGCAATTGTGGAAGTTGGCAAGTCCCAAATTTTTAGGAAGAGTTGGTGTTACAGCTTGAGTCTGCAGGCAGTTTGCTGGCAGAATTTCTTTTTCCTCAGGGGGACCTCAATCTTTTTCTTAAGGCTTTTAACTGATAGGATGAAAATCACCTACATTATGAAGTGTGATCTGTTTTACTCAAAGTTTATTGATATAAATGCTAATCTCACTAAAAAATACCTCCAGAGCAACATGCAGATGTGTTTCAAGTTGACACATAAAATTAACATTCACAAGTATAGACACATGCTGTAACATGAATGAACCTTAAAAACAATATGCTAAATAAAAGAAACTAGACACAAAATGTCATGTATCAGGTGATTCCATTACCGGGGACGAGGGTCCTGTTTGCCTCGCTCCTTTCCTCAAGTAAGTGAAGAACCCGAGGCCCGAGTCAAAAGCACAACAAAGCTTTAATGAGCACAAAGGAAGATACACTTCAAGGGAGAAGCAGGCTAGTTCCCTGAGCAGAGAATGGCCTCTTACATACAGGTTTAGGGTTTTTATCTTACTAATTTTTCTCATGCGTTAGCTAACTTGATTGACATTTTGATCGGCAGGTCAGGGTTATATTACTTTTTTCCCCACTGTGTATGTCCTTACCCATAATTCAGTCTGTTGTGATATGTATTTATGGATCACACATGTGTAAGCTCCTAATGAGCATTAGCATGTTCTAAGGTCACCTAAGGTCTCACGTTGTCCCTTCTGCACATGTCCTTATATCTGGAAAGTCCCTAGAAGGCCCTTGTGGTCAGATTGTGGCATTTTCTTCATCAAATTGCCCACAAAAGGGGTGGATTTGGGGTGGAGTTTCCACTAAGTTACCCAAAGGGGATGGACATGCATGTAATAATGGAGAAGTTTTAATTTTCCATTTCCCTCTACCTGCTCATGACTAATTGCCTAACAATTCTATTTATTTGAAATATCCCAAATAGGCAAATTCAATAGAAATCTGATTAAGGTTGTCAAGGGAATGGAGAGTGACTGATGACAGGTACGGGATTTCCTTTTGAGGTGATGAAATTATTCTGAAACTAGACAGTGGTGATAATTGCACAACATTGTGAATGTATTAAACGGCACTGAATTGTACACTGTAAAATGGTCAAAATCACAATGAAATTCCACTTCACACCCATCAGGATGGCTATTATTTGAAAAAAAAAAAAAAACAGAAAATAACAAGTGTTGGTAAGAATGTGAAGAGATCAGAACGCACGTGCATTGTTGGTGGGTATACAAAATGATACAGCTGCTATGACAACCGTGTGGTGATTTTCTCAAAAAATTAAATGTACAATTACCACACGATCCAGCAAATCCACTTCTGGGTATATATCTAAAAGAAGTGGAAGCAGGAACCGGAACAGATATGTGTACACTCACGTTCACAGCAGCATTATTCACAATAACCAAAATGTGGAAGCAACTCAAGTATCCACTGGTGGATAAACGGATAAGCAAAATGTGGTTCATACATATGCACAATGAAATACTGATCAGCCTTAAAAAGAAAAGAATTCTGGCCCATGCTACAACATGGAAGAATCTAGAAGATGTTACGGAAAGTACAATAAGCCAATCACAAAAATACAAATATTGTATGATTTTACTTACATTTGCTTATTCTAGATAACTAGAATAAGCAAACTCATAGAGACAGAAAGTAGAATGGTGGTTACCAGGGGCTTCGGGGGAGGAAAAATGGGGAGTTAGTGCTTAATGGTTATATGGTTTCAGTTGGGGAAGATGAAAAAGTTCTAAAGATGGATGGTGGTGATGGTTGCACAACAATGTTAATTTACTTAATGCCATAAAACAGTACACCTATAAATGATTACAGTGGCTAATTTTGTGTGATGTATATTTTGCCAAAATAAAAAGATATTTATAATGGTGAATTTTATGTCATGTGTATTTTACTCCTCTCCCCCCTCCAAAAAAAGAAAGAAAAAAAGAAATAGGACATTGCTGAGCAATGCTTATCTTTGAGAAGCAGTGAAACAGAGATAAATAAGCACCATGGTGATGTTTAGATGACTCCGTGTTTAAGTCTTGGCTTTGCTACTTGACTCCCTGAACAAGTCAAGTACAATATCACAGACTCAGTGTCATCATCTCTAAACAGATATTACCTGTTTGTGTAGCTTAGACCTGGCACACGAGTCACTTGTAATAAAAGGTAACTATGGCAGCTACCACTGCCACCAATTATCATGGTTGTCATCACCACCACAGTGTCATTGTCATCATGACCACTGTCATTGTGGTGCTGGTGCCACCATGAGTTCATTTGGATGGTACAGTATGATTGCGTGAGTGTGAGTGACGCATTCTATTGAAGTTCATTGACTTACTCAGTAAACGTTTTCTGAGTGCCTGCTCTCCATGAGACACAAGATGGACAGAGCCTAGTTTGAGGAAGACAGATACGAAAAAAAATAAGTGGGTAAATGGCTGGGGTGAGTGGATATGACATTATGAGGGCAAAATGGAAGGAATTATCAATTTTTCTAGGCACTGGGGGTTTACAGGGAAGGCTGATATGAGCTGGGGCTCAAAGATGATTCAGGGAAGGAGGTTAAACCCAAACTGTGTCAGGCGGGGGAAGGAGGAAGAAAACTAGGCTGTGGTATGGCTAGTCACAGTGAGGGTCTGGTGCATCCCACAGGACAGGACCCTGGTTCTAGTGAGGGATTCAGGCAGAGCAGCTGGACACAGGCTAGGAAGGAACAGCTGGCTCAGGTTGTGGAGAAACGTGAAGGCCACTGTGAGACATCCTCTAGGCTGTAGGAGCCACGGAGGGTTTCTTCAGTAGAAGAGAGGCCTTAGGAGTGTTGAACTAGAGGAAGATTAACATTAAATCCTTCATGATCACGAGCACCAGACTGTTTAGATTTAAACCCCAGGTCTTCCTTTTACTATCTCTGTGAAGTTGAGCAATTTACTGGAACTTGGTGTGTCTCCATATACTCATGAAAAATAAAATGAATAAAAATTCCTACCCCAAAGGGTTGTTGACAGGTCTAATTGAGATCATACATTTAAAGCTCTTAGAACAGTCCTGTAAATAGTAAGTGCTTAATAAATATTAGCTGTTATTATAATTGTATTCAGGAAGAATTGGAAAGAGAGAAAATGTAAAGCAAAGCAACCAGCTAAGAAACTTTTTCTAGAGTTCAGCTGGAAGGAAGCTGCACTTTGATTCTGGGCAGTTGAAAGGAAAGGAAGGGCTGGAAAGAGGAGAAAGAAGACGTGACAGTTTTCAGTAAAAAGTGACGAGGGGCGTTATTTCTTCCTTCTTTTTCATTTGCCCCATCTCTTTATTTTCTTAACCACAGTGGAGTATCACAGAAGATAGAGGGAAGAGATCATATGCCTCCGAATTTCTTCAATTTTAAAAATAAAGCAGTATTACATTCTTTTTTTATGGCACAGTAGTATTCCACTGCATAAGTATACTCCATTTTCCTTATCCAGTCATCTGACAATGAACATTTAGGTTGGTTCTAACTCTTGGCTATTGTAAATAGAGCTGTGATGAACTTGGGAGTGCAGGTACTGCCATTTGCAGCAACATGGATGAATCTGTAGAAAATTATGTTAGGTGAAATAAGCCAGGCACAGAAAAATACCGCATGTTCTCACTCATAAGTGGAAGAAAAAGAAAGAAAGAAAGAAAGAAAGAAAGAAAGAAAGAAAGAAAGAAAGAAGAAAGAAAGAAAGAAAAACACAATAATACATTGAACTTTCAAAAGAGAACAGAATTGGGGTTATTAGAGGCAGGAAAGGGGGGGGGTAAAAGTGTAATTGGTAAGGGGTCATGAAAATTGATTACATTGTATAATGTTGAATATACAATATACTAATTATCCTGATTTGAACATCAGAAAAAAAAGAACAACATAAAAGACAAAAACGTAAGAAAGATAAACCATATTGATAATATGTTTGACAAACAGCAGATTATCACTTGAGCAGAGAGACAAGATAGTTGGGTTTTCATTAAGGCTCTGCCATGTGCTACCTGTATGACCTTGTCCAACTAGCGCACCTTCTCAAAAGTCAGGCCTCAGCTTCCCGATCCATAAAAGTACAGCATTGGTTAATAACAGTACTTACAACACTGCTTTTAGAAAATACTAGCAGGAGTGCCAGAAAAGACCGCGAAGTTCAGATAAGCTTACAAAATGTCTTAATCATATTTTCTTCCTGGAAATTTATTTTTATTTTTATTTTTTTTGTTTTGAACTTTTTATTTTCAAATGACTGCAAATTCACAGGAAGCTTTGAAAGTAGCAGAATATTTTTAAGTCAAAATTTTGGTTTTGAATTTTAACATTTCATTGAGATAATGAACATCAGCATATTGACAGCTCTGGAGATTCCTGCAGTAAAAATGAGTGTGGAATTTCACTCACCCCAACATCTCTCAATTTACTTGAGTATGGAACATATAATCATCCCACAGAGTCGTGTGCCAAGGAGCCACAGGCTCAGAAACCCTGGATCGGCCCCTTCCACAGCTTCCTAACCCTAGTACACCTCTGTCTGCAATGCAGTGGCACCCAGCGTGGTTGCAAATGGGCTGTTAGTGCTACCGTGGCAGAGGAAGGAGCTGCTGTAAGATCTCCTCTCTTTACCTCCGCTTATCGCCCTTGAAAGTGAAGAGCAGAGAACATTTAATACTTTCAGAGTTCGAATGCAAGAAAGAGCCCTGGAGGCAAGGCTTAATTGCTGGTTTTTGAAAGAGGGAAGGAAAGTCCTTCCCTGCAAATGTCAAATGCACCCTACAGATATTTTCCCATCATGGAAGGTCTCTATCTTGGGCAGTTTTCAAACTAGGCAGTCAGGTGAAAGGGGGATCTCTCTAATTTCTTTTCATTTCCCCAGGGAACAACACTCCCGAGTGAGTTACTCGGCTGCCTCCTCTGCCAGGCTGTTAACCTAGGAGCACTCCTGCCGAGCTTCCCTGCAGCTCGAGGAAGGAACTCTGGGAGGAACAGGGCCAGGCAAACGGTGCTGTGCGTTGCCGAGGAGCTGCCACTGACATTACTTCTCCTCACCTTTACTCCAGCGGCTTATTTTTTAAAATGAGAAATAGGCTGTGAGAGAAGAGCTCTCTGAGAAGGTGAAGCAAATGGGCTTCATGCAGTCTGGAGGGTGGTGAAAGAAGGAGGTGATAAAATAACTGTCTGTAAGGGCCAAGAGAGGCCAGACAGGAGGGGCCGCTTGTTCTCATTAGGAAACGGAAATGGACTCAGGAGGACTGACTGCAGGCAGAGAGGTATGTTTGGGAGTAAAATATGAAAGGAAAAGAAAAAAGGGAACTTAAATATTAATTGAACGACTGGATGAGTGGATGAATGGATGGACAAATGTACAGACAAACGGACGGGTGGAGGATGGATGGACAAGTGGAGGGTGGATGGAAACCACATGCGTGACAATGGATAACTGACACAGAGTGACACAGGAAACGTTTAGGTTAACAGTTAAATTTTTAGAAACTGTCCCTCTCAACACTGTGGCCTTCAAGCTAGTCTGCCACACAAATTGTAGTCACTCAAATGATTATAATATTGAATACTTAATGGTAATACCTGTGTTTTTTCTTTTTTTGACGTATGTATCATCTCACATATGTTATCTTGTATTTCTGCTATGGATTCTGTGAGGTACACATCACCTCCCCCATTTTACATGTAAGAAAATTGAGGCTCAGATACTCTATTTATTGAAATTGACATCAACAATTGTAAGACACACTACTATTTTATGAACTGTTAGAAAAGCAGATATTGTGGTAATTATAGTTGTAAGACATATCTCAAATGCAGAAATGTTAAAAAGGGTGGGAGAGGCAGAGTGCCCGAATGGGTGAAGTACTGGAGCTTGGGCAACGTGGCTACAGCCTCTCAGGAGCTGTGAAGGAGATCTGGGTCATGATGAGAGGCTGTTGAATCTAGACCCTATACCCTTACACTTGCAGCAGTCATCCCAGCTGCTCCTCCTGATCCCACCTGCCTCGAACCATCTGGGTTCCATTTGCTCCCCAAGGTTCAGCATCCTCTCTGGTTCACAATCTCAATCCTGCCCTTACACATGACTTTTGACTGCTCCTCCAGCTTCAGTGTGTATACTCTCCTCACTTCAAACCATTTTGGAAACAAACCCTACAGCTGGACGACATCTTGAGCATGATTAAAATGAAATTTGTCAGCCAGGTCCCCCATAGCCTGGATAGGAAAATCAAGTTTAATAGAAAGCTAGCATTAGATATGAAGATCATTAGATATTCAATATCATACTTAACTCTCTTAAGGTCTCTTTAGAAAATTTTATTTGCACATAAGTGGATTGTGTTTGGATTATCCACATCTGCATTTAACTGGTCCTGTCAGTTAAAAAACCCATCTGTGAGTGTGGCATAGAAGTGGTTTACATAAGGTCTCATGTGGATGCTCATGACTTTACGGCAACAGCTCAGAGATCTAGCTCAAATGCAAACATAAATCTCCTTAACTGCTACTGATAATTCAATTATGAGTTAGTTTAGCAAAATAAATTAAATCTCTTAATGGTTTCTAGCTTTTGGTATTGCTTGGGTATAAAAATTTTGATGGGTTTAGAACTACCACAGGAGTTCTAAGATTTGGAGCAAGGAAGGAAGTTAAAATCCATGTTCTCCTCTTTATGTTCTGCACAATTCCATATGCCTTTTTTCTCTTCCATCCTCATGGACATGCTTAGGTATCACATTTCCTTCTGCCAACTCTACAGAAATACTGTGGGCTAGTGAAATAATCAAAGGAAATCCAGCAGACTGATCCATTAACTCCCTTTGTGATTGTGAGCATATAAGGGGGACTCTCTAAACCTCAAGGTTACCACCTCTAAAATGGAACTAGTAATTTCCGCCTGGAAGAGCTGTTGCCATTACCTAGTGGCATGAAGCATATCAGATGTCTGGAGTATGACAGATAATCAATAAGTGCCACTTAGTGTTTCCATTTCTTCCTTGGGGCTGAAACAAAGAATCCTAGGTATAGATGCTCCAGATTTGTATGAGGGAAGGATTGAGTCTCCTCATTGCAAGGCAATTTGGGGAATCATTAAAGAAAACCTTTTGTATGTGGAAATCACTTTAATATAGTGGGATCCTGTCAATCTCTGAATTGAAAGTATTTGAATTAAAAGCTGACCTTCCTCCTATCTCAAGTCACCAGCCCACCTCGGTGCCCTCTTTTCAGCCAAGTGTCTGGAGGGAGTTGCTTTTGTTTCTTGTACCTATGCCTTCAACACCCTTTGAAATTTGGCTCCACCCTTGCTGTGTTTCTGAAGCAGCAGTTCTCTGTTTCATGAGGGACTTCCTGATTTCCAAAACCCACCTTCCCTGACACTGGGTTCCTCACCCTGATGGACTGGCTCTTTCAGGACCCCAGCGTGATTCAGGTTCAAACGGAGGTCTCTGGCAAGTGGGATTATAGGAGAACACATGGACCTACAATGTTCAATGTGCCTTGGGGGCTGAGCAATGTATTCTTATTCTAATATTTTATTAATGGCCTCTAGTGTGCTCGGCAATCTATTTGGCTCTTTTTTTTTTTTTTCTTTTTTTGTCTTTTTTCATGACCGGCAACGGAATCTCAACCCTCGGTGTTGCGCCCGCCCCTCGCTCGGCCAGTGAGCCGCCGGTCTGTATGTGGGATCCGAACCCTCGGCGGGAGCACCGCCGCACTTCCCAAGCAGCACACTGTAGCAGTGCGCCACCGGGCTGGCCCCTATTTGGCTCTTACTGTCCATTACCTACATGAATTCTCACATCAGCTTGCAATGTAGTTCTTTGCAGCCTTTTTGTTGTTGTGATTGAAAAGAGAATATTTCTAGGAGACAAAGCAAATGAACTTTTAGCCTTTGCCCTTTGATCTGAAAGGCTCCTGCTCATCTCTAGTTTAGGAAGAAAGAGAGGTACAATGCACTTCTGACACTAACTACCATAGTTAGACCAGACTTCACAGGTTAAATTCTCAGTCCTCTGTAAGACTGCCCTCACTTCAGACACCAGCTGCAAGCTTGAGGATTCCCAAGCCACCCAACTTCTGACCAACTGACTACAAATGGGGCTTTCTACTACCTCCTAAGGTTTGAAAATGTAATTGGCCTTTCATATCCACGAGTCCTGCATCCATGAATTCAACCAATGATGGATTGAAAATATTTGAAGGGGAAAAAAACTACAAAAAAATAATACAAACTTAAAAATACAGTATCAACAACTTTACATAGCATTTACATTACATTAGATATTATATGACCACATTTTATATCAGCGACTTGAGCATCTGTAGATTTTGATAGTTGCAGGGAGTCCTGGAACCAATCCCCTGTGGATAACAAGGGAAGATTGTATGCTAGAACAGCTCATAGAATTCAGGAAAGCACTCTACTTACAAGTACAGTTTTATTATAGCAAGAGGATACAAATCTGAACCAGCAGAAAGGAGAATGCATAGGGTGAGGTCTGGAAGGTTCCAAACTTCCATGAAGCTTCTGTGTCTTCAGGACGTGTCGCCCTGCCAGCACATGGATGCATATCACCAACTTGAGAAGCTCACCCAAACCTTGATGTCCAGAGTTTTAATTGCAGTTTCACTACATAGACGTGACAAAGTCATTGGCCACATGAGGGAACTCAATCTCCAGTTCCCCTCCTCTCCCAGAATATTGGGCTGATATCACCTGACTCAAAGCCTCAACTCTGTAATCTCTTGGTTGGTCTTTTCAGCATGGCCAGCCCTGATCCTGAAACTATCTTGGGGCACACCTGAGTCACCTCATTAGCATAAAATCAGCACAAGTGTCTCACCTTGAATAACAAAGATACTCCTATTATTTCAAGGACTTAGAAGGCATCTCCCAGGAACCTGGGGAAAAGGCTTGCCAAATTCTTTATGATGAAACAGGAGATTTCTGCTTTTACCTAGTCAGTAAATTTATCTCATTCTTTGATATTCCGCACAGGCTATGATTATTCTCTTTGACATCTCAAGCCAAATCTAAAAATACCTTAAACTATCTAAACACTAGGTGGGCAGTGATACATTTCTAACTTTTTTCCTTTGATCCCAGAAGGCTGAAAATGATTCAAAGGAGTGTCTGTATAATGGAAATATTCACATGCAACTAGCTGAGAACAAAGAAACTAGGAAAGCAGAGAGTCAGATATATGCCCTTGCCATTCCAGAAAACTCTGCCTTCACGAGCACCAGAAGTAGACAAAGTCATAGACTTCAGGTTTGAGTTTCAGCTCCTCATCTGTAAAGGATGTATGTTATAGGGCCAGTGTAAAGGTTGAATGTGATGGTGCATGTTGGGCCCCTGGTGTAGTGCCTGTGCCATAGCAGGATATCAGTACTATCAAGTGTTATGATGACTGGACTATTATCATAGTACAGTGGATAAAAGTGCAGGTTCTGGCACAAACTACTTAGGAATCTTGGTCCGCTTACTTTGCAGCAACTAAACACGGGCAATTACTTGAAACTTCCTGTGCTGGAGTCTTCTCCTCTGTGAAATGAGGTTAATGCATGTGGTTACCTTATAGAGTTCTTAAAAGGACGCCTGTGGTCTAATACATTTAGCACAGTGCTTGATGTTAGCTGTTTTTGTTGTTTTTAAGTCTCTTTCCTAGGTTTGGAGTCTGGAGACTTAGATTCCCTACCATGTGCCTCATCTAAGTAGTCAAGTGATCTTGGGTTCTGCATCTCTTAACAGAAGCCATTGGATTAGATGGCTTAAGGGTTGCCAGACGTCCTCCCGTTGCTCTTTGGAGGCCAAACCTGTAGGTTTTAAGCGTGAGGGGGCCCCAGGTGGGATGGGTTCCCAGCAGCAAGGACTCTGTCTGGTCCTGCTTCCTCTCACTGCCCAGCTGGGCCTGTCATTTTCTCAGACTTGCTCCATTAAAAACCTGGGACGCAGCAGACTTGCTGCTTCTCCCATCTCTACCGTCTTTTCTGAACCCCCGGCCCAACCAGAAAAGAACAGTGAATCAATCAACTCCTTATTGTTGTCTCAGTTCTACTTCTGCAGAAAATGCTTTCCAACAAAACCCCCTAACAAGATTATGTGAGAACAGGACATGGGTAGGAGTTATTAACAAGATAAGGGCATGCGTTGGGCCCGTATTATTACGAAAAAGTACCACATGAATCCTGGGTTGCTTTTTCATTTAAATATCCATTTTTCAATTCTCTGGCCCTTTAGCTTGTGAACCAGCATCCTCATCTACTACGGAGGTAATTAAGAAAGTTATTTATTTGGTTGAGGAATAGATGAGGGGCCAGCAGCTCAGCTCTGGATGTTTTCACTGGATCCAAATCCCCCAGAGGACAAAAAGTGCCAGCTGTTTCTACACTAGGATCACCTAGCCAGCAGCTTCCTTTACAGAAACCCTGAAATGGGGATGCCACTAACCCCCTTTTGCAATGTGGTGCTGATCACAAATACCAACAGCAGCTTCTCCTGCTTCAAAAATCTCCAGCCACTCATTCAATTCATATCAGAAGTCCACAGGTGGGTATTAATGTCCTCCTTTTACAGGTAAGTAAAGTGCAACTCAGAAAAGTTAGGTGGCTTGCTCAATATAATGTGTGCTCTGACACACACACACACACACACACACACACACACACACACCCTCTCTCTCACATACACACTTTGGGGAACAGCAAGAAAAAATGACCTAGTAATGTCTGCCTAATAATGTCAGCTAGTAATGTCTGCCAGGTAGTCAGAGGAGAGGAAGGTGTCCCTCAGGACACAGGCATTTGCTATGCTCTCCTAGCAAGAGGCTCCTCCAATTAGGAGACATTCTGACTCATGACCTAGATTTAGGATTTGGGAGTTAGGGTGTGTCAAAAGTGACAATGGGTAAGCATATGTTCCTTTAGATTTGATTCCCATCGCACACACAGGCACTGACCTTCCATTCTCTAGGGTTACACAGAATCTCAACTCCAATGCCTACTTAGCATATTCCCAGGCCCACTGACCACTTCCCTTGCCAACGTCATCAGCAGCTCACTTTGCCCACCTCCCATTGCTGTGCAAAATATGGCAAGTACTGAATGACACTGATTCCTTCTGTCTTACTAATGATCGAAAAAGTGACACCAGAATGTGCCCAGACAGACCAAAGAGGGAGGGATGGTGGTCATGTTTAACAACAGCCCTCCTTCTTGCAGAATCTTATAGAAAACATAGCTCTAGTAGTATCTGCAGGTCAGGATCTCTAAATATGTGAATTCTGGGCTGAACAGCCCAAGCCTGGGCTCCCTGTTCTGGTATATCTGTGGAGGGCTTTTTAAAAGCTGTGGTGACTTTAAACCATGTCTGGAAATTATTTGGCATGCCTCTCAGCAACAGGTAGAGTCTTAATCCCCTCACCTTGAATGTGGGTTGGCCATAGTGATTCCCTCCAACTAAGTAGAGTGTGGTGATACTGGGGGGCTTCCAAGGCTAGGTCATGAAATGAGGTATATCTTCTACCTGGCTCCTTCTTCCTTGGAACCTAGCCACCATGCTATGAGGAAGCCCTGGCCACCTGGAGGTGTCACACGGGGGGAGAGCTCTGGCCAACAGCCCCCACTAAAGTGCCATCCAGCATCAATGTCTGGACCTGTGAGTGAGGAAGCCTTTACAGTGACTCCAGCCCAGACATAATCTGGCTTCAACTGCTCAAGAAACCCTGAGACAGAACTGGCTCCATGTCCAGCCAGTCCACAGAACTGTGAGACATAATAATAAACAATTATTGCTTTCCCAGACACTCAGTTTGGGGTGCAGTGTTAGAAACGGTAGTGTTTGGGGGTCAGATGGCTGATGGAGCATGTATGGATATGTGCACTATTTCTGCTGCAAGAATATTCTTTTGGATAAATGAAATAACCTAGCTATAGTAGAAGTAGAGTTGGTTAAGGTTGTTTGTTCTTGCTTCTATTATCTTAGAAGTTACCAGGAGTGAGGAGACATTGAACCCCTATGGTCTAAGAGGGGGCTGGGTCAGACACCTGGACTAAGGCCTAACTCTACCCCATGACTGGCTGAGGGTAGCAGTGCTTGCTCTGGATCAGAAATCTCTGCCAAGCCACACTGGGTGTGGAAGGTGAGACTCCACTTCTAGAGTCCCAGCTGTGTGCCTGGAATGGCATACCACTAGTGTCCCTGGAGACATAGAGAACAGGGAACAGCAGGTGCTTCCTGACAGTCAGAAAGGAGGGAATATGGCTCCAGCCCCATCCAACTCTCTCCAGCCAGTTCTAGGCATCCTGAGATGGTGGTGGGAAGGTAGCAGTGAGTCCAGCTCCCTGTATCACTGTGACCCCAAGATCAGAAAATAGCTCTGAATTCTACCATGTCACATTCTACACACGTTACAGGGCCTTTCATGGAGGCTACAGAAAAGTGCTGTTTTGTTCACTCTGCTTCTTTTGGACATATTTGTCTGAAAGTTTGTTTTATTGGCAGCCCCTTCTCCCTAGGACTCAAGTATAAGTTTATAGCATCTGTGTCAGTAAGTCTGCATGTCAAAATGCCCTTTCATCTGACCCTGACCTCTGCTCTCATACAGATGGATACTGTTCAGTTCTCTAGACCTAGTGGTCTCTGTCACCTCCAGCCCATCCTTCCCAGTGACACTGAGCTCATTGATGTCAGGGTGAAATCCTTGCCAGAAGCAACGAGCCTGCCATGTGAACAAGGGCCCGCTTCTTGGAGGTTTACCCATGCCTACAACCTGGTTGCAAAACATCCCCCTCCTGCATTTTATCTTGACACCTCTGAGTAAATTAGGAATGCTGTGTTTCATTGACTCTAAGATGTACATTTTCTATCATCTGTGAATTACAGATGCTTCCTACATTCAATGGCTTCTAACTGGTAGTATTTTTCTTCCAGGATGATACCCAAAATAATTTTACAATTAATGACTTCTTACATTTGATGAAGTGGAGGAACAAAAGATCAAATTATCTGAGGTGGGAGGAGTTTTGGCTTGAAGCGGTGGTTCTCAACCTTGAGGCTGAATCAGAATCCCCTGGAGAGCCTGGTAAGGTGCAGGTTGCATCCCAACCGCTCTAGGGTGGGCCTGGTAATTTGCATTTCTAGCAAGTTTCCAGGTGAGGTTGCTACTGCTGATCTGGGGACCTCACTCTGAGACCCACTGGCTTAAAACATCTCTTCTGTCTGGGTACTCCCTCCCCAGCCTGAGCCCCTTCCCTCGGTGTTGCTTCTGAGAGACGTGGGTCCCTCAGCCTCCCCCACTCTCTCTGCTCCGTTGTCCGTCTGTCTAACTCTCCTGGACTGCTGAAGTGACTTTATTCTCTTTGATCTTCACTCATTTCTTGCCTGGAAAGGGCAACCTCCTCAGCCTTCCCTGGTCCTTATGCCTTGCAGTGTCTCATTTCTCCATTCGAACCTTTGATAAAGACTACAGATTTTCTCAGTTATATTCCTCACTTCCTCAGGATTCTCCCATAGGCATTGTTCTCTTCAATAGGAAGGGAAACACATTAAAAGCACAATGATATACCACTACACGCCCAACAGAATGTGAAGACATGAAGAAACCAGAATTCTCCTGTGTTTTCAAAGGAAGTGTAAAATGGTATAGGCACTTTGTAATTGAAAAGGAGATCTGGCAGTTTCTTGGAGAGTTAAATGCTTACCCACCTGATGACCCAGGAGTTCTACTTCTAGTAGGGTTACCAGTTAAAATACGGGATGTTGAATTAGTTTTAAACTGCAGAAAAACAACAAATATTTTTGTGTATGTCCCAACAAAATATTGTATGAGGCATGCTATGCTAAAAATAACATTGTTTATCTGAAATTCAAATCTGAGTGTTTTGCACTTTTATTTGCTATGTCTGGAAGCCCTAATTTTATTCAAGAAAAATAAAAACATGCCCACAAAAGAGGGCTTATACAAGAAATGTCAGGTTAACTTTATTCACAATAGCAAAAATACAGAAATAGGATCTATTAACAGGAAAGTAGATAAACAAACTGGTATATTCAGATAATGAAATACTGAAAAACGACAATATGAACTAGTCTCAGAAACCTAATGCTGAATGAAAGAAGCCTTACACAGACTATGTACAGTGTAATTCCTTTCATGTGAAGCTCTAGAACAAACTTTGTTCTAGAACATTCTCTCTTTCTGAAAATAATCACAACCATGAGGAACAGCCTCTATGGGGGAGAGCATGAGGATGGATGTGCATGCAAGGGTACTTTCTGGGGTGGAGTCATATTCTGTATCTTGAAGAGAGCTTGCCTTACACAGGTTTGTGCGTTTGCCAAGTTGCATGCAGTGGTACCTTCCTGTGCGTTCCACTGCATGCACATCTTACCTATGAAAAAAGGAGTCATAAACACATCTCGAGTGCTAGTAAGTTATACACATGCTAAAGTGTTTGGGATGGCCTGTCAGAATGTCTGCAAATCACTTTGAAAAGGATCAAACAATAAGATGGTATGATGGATAAATAGATGAACAGATGAATAAAAACTAATTAAAACAAATAAAGCAAAATGTTAATTGTAGAATTAGGTGTTGGGTATGCAAGTGTTCACTCAAGTTCTTTCAGCTGTTCTCTGAAAGTTTTTATAACAAAAAGTTAGAAAAGGGTATGGGGGACCACAAACTCAGCATGCTCTCATCCCCAACTCTGGCATAATTTGCGGATATAAACAAACACTTTTTTCAAAAAAAAAAAAAAATTGAGAAGAGAAGGATTCTGTGCATAGAATGTAGGGGTTCAATGGTCAGATTTCTGCGTCCCCTGCATGTTGCAGGTTCATGCTAGACTGTGGAGAGGGACATGTGCTTTCTCTTTGTGTGTCTCAAAATCATAATTAGTTCTCCTGCCAAAAGAAGCAAGTGAGAGGCAAGTGGTATCTGAATCCACACATAGGTATGGAAGTCAGCAGCTGCACGCCGGGAATGGCCTACACTGTGTTCTGCACCTGCTGGGGGCTGGCAAAGCCTGGCTCTCTTTTTCAGCTGCCCTTCATGGGATGAACAAAACACACAGACTCACGGAGCACATGTACATTCTGAGCCAGGGTTCTGAGAAGGAATAAGGAAAAGCCATAGAAATCAACAAGAGAGCAGAAAAAAGATTTTTCAGGAGATTCATGTAGGCTTATTTTGTAAACCAGAAAGCCACACTAATATGACAGACCCTAAATGAGGAAATCAGCTGAAAATGCTCTCCAGAGATTTATTTTCATTATGCTCTGAACCAAATGTCTGTGCTCATTAAACAGACTCATTGTGGGATAATTTATCTTAGGCTCTGGGCACACAGTCACTCCACCAGAACAATTGACCCTTGCTGTCATTGACTGTGGGAAGAAGACAGTGTTAGTTCAGCCCTGACATCCCTTCCAGTGCTGACCTGTCTCCAGAGAGGCCTGGGTGGGGGTGAGGGTCCTACATGGGGCTGTGCTAGCCACTCTCCCTCCTTCCCTATCCTTTCCCTAGCAGCTGCATTCACGGGGCTCAGTGCAGGCCAAGCAACCTACAGCTGTTCACAGTGGAACTATCACCCCTAGTGCCCACAGCCCCTTATTCCTGCACATCCCGCCACAATTGCAGGGGCAGAGCTGGGCCCAGGCACATGCACGGGGCCTGTGCCCAGTCCCACAGCCTCTCATTCCTGCACATCTCACTTGCAGTCACAGGGCAGCCTGCTCACAGGCAGCAGCTCTGGCCCTGAGTTGGATCTGGGTTCCAACCAGGGCCGTCACGGACTGCTGTTGTCATCTTTATTACGGGGAGGAAGTCATCTCAACCTGTGGTATTGAAGGGAGGGTGAAAGGAGAAGTGAGTGAAAATTGCCTAGCACATTTCCGGGCCAAAGGGAGATAAAAACAACTACAACTACAAAAACAAAATACAAATAATAACTAACAACAATAAAAACAACTCCCGTCACTACTGAATCTTTACTATGTGCCAATCACCATTCTAAGTTCATTACATCTATTACCTCATTTCACCCTCTTACCAACCCCATGAAGTGCTATCGACTGACCTTTCCATGCAGAAGGGCCTGCGTCGCGTCCCGGGTCAGCTCCTCTCTACCTCCACACTCTCTCTGCGAGGGAAGGAGGGGTGGGAGCAGGAACCGGAGGCATGGGCTTGGTTGTGCTCTCCGTATCTCTGGGGTCATACCCACCTGACTTGGCTCTGCCCTGCGTGTTGTGGGCACCCAGGAACAGGCTATTCCCTGGAAGGGAGGCCTAGAGCTGTCCTTTTTGCCTGGAGCTGAGTGGGTTGATCCAACCTGGGGCGCACCTGTGGAAGCCCCTCCCCAGAAGCTCTAGCCCTGCTGGATGGCACGCTAATGTCCATCTCTGCGTGACTCCCTTCTAATTCTCTGAGTCTCCCTTGTCCAGAGAAAGCAAAAGCAAGGAACTCTACACCCTAGGGCAAGGTGAATTTGGTGTGAACCCTGTCACAGCATGGATGTGGCCCTGAGCTGGCTTCACCACGTTCCCTGCAGTGGGATGGGTGGGGGCCAGCTGCCTTTGACAAGCAAGAATGGGGCAGACACATGAACTTGGGAGAAGAGAGAGGTCTGCAGCGCAGAAAATGATTTCCTAAAGGAAACATGACTTGGATGGGTGGGGCCTGGCTGGATGGCAAGTGCAGTATGGGTCGATGATTGCAGGCCATTTGTGAGGGAATGTGGTGGTGGCAGGCCTGGCCACATGCAAAATGCAGCCAGATGGCCTGAGACCCTCATCACGGTCTTCCTGGGAGCCTGAGGGGAAACATAGAGGTGTCCTGTCTGTTCCTGCTTCCCCTGCTGCTTCCTCATGCCCTCCAACCCCGAAAGGGTCCCACTCAGCAGACAGTAGGACTAAGCTGTGTTTTCCAGCCTCCAGCACCTGCTGCTTCTATAAGGCTTAAACCCTGTAGGCAGATGTCCCAGGTCTACCGCAGAGGTTTTAGAAATGGGCACTGGAGACTTTACTATTTATATCCATTTTCCTTCTCTTCACTGCTTTTTTTATGAAATATCGTAAGCGCACAAGAAATGTAGAGAATGTATAATGAACGCCCATTTACCCACCTCCAGCTTTGGCAAGTTTTAATATGTTGTTCATTGGCTTCAGATTTTTAACAAATGAAACAATCTAAGGGCCCTGCAAACCCCTCCTTGAGGACATCTGTATCCCTCACTCAGAGGTAGTAATCTCTGTGAGCTTAGCATTTGTGTCAAATATCAATAAATGACTTTCCTGCATGTATTCGTATCCTAAAAACACAAAGTACTAATTTGCAGTTTTTTAAATGTTAAATAATAGCATGATACTCTAAATATTATTATGCAATTTGCTTTTTTCAAGCAATAGAATATTTTTGAAATTTAAATATATTCGTAGATGTATTAGGTTGAAATCTTTGAAACTGCTGTTTTTGTAGGCTTAAAACTGTTGAATGTTGGCATTTGTATATCACTCAATCCAACAGCTCTAGTTAATACATTTTAACCTTAAATAACTTTATATAGCATGAATATACAACAATCTATACATTGTAATGCTGGTGGTCACTTAGGGTATATCTAGTTATCTCTCATTATGTTTTCATAAAAATTATTATGTCAACCTGGGAATATTATATAAAAATATTTTAGAACTGTGCTGTTGAATCACAGCCACATATGGCTATTTAAATTAACTAAAATTAAATTTAAATACATTAAAAAATGTAGGTCCTTTAGTTAGACGACTAGCCACATTTAAAGTACTCAATAGCTATGTGTAGCTGGTGGTCACCATACTAGCACAGAACATTTTCACATTGTAGAAGGTCCTATCAGACAATGCTTTTCAAAGAACCAGTTTCTGTTTTTCTTAATACTCTCATTCCATTAATTTGATTCTATATTTTAAAATTTCTTTCACTTTTTCTACTAGTTAAACGTGCTGTTTTTTTATCATTTCTTGAATTTAGATGCTTGGATTGTTAATATTCAGGGTTTTTCGTCTATGTTTCATTGTGTGTATATACCACACTTTCTTTACCCATTTATCTGTCAATGGACATTTGTTGTTTCCATATCTTGGGAAAAGAAGGAATGCTGTCATTTTTTTTTTTTTTTTTTAGTCTTTTGTCTTTTTCCGTGTCCGGCAACGGATCGCAACCCTCAGTGTTGCCCCCGTACCGGACCGGGGACCGGCAACGGGATCACAACCCGGATCGCAACCCTCAGTGTTGCCCCCGTACCGGACCGGGGACCGGCAACGGGATCACAACCCGGATCGCAACCCTCAGTGTTGCCCCCGTACCGGACCGGGGACCGGCAACGGGATCACAACCCGGATCGCAACCCTCAGTGTTGCCCCCGTACCGGACCGGGGACCGGCAACGGGATCACAACCCTCGGTGTTGCTCCCACGCCTCGCTCAGCCAGTGAGCGGGAACCGGTCTGTATGTGGGATCCGAACCCTCGGGCGGGAGCGCCGCCACGCTTCCCAAGCGGCACACTATCCAGTGCGCCACCGGGCCGGCCCCGGAATGCTGTCATTTTTGACAATATGGATGAAACAGGAGAACATTACATTAAGTGAAGTAATCCAGATACAGAAGCACAAATACTGCAGGATTACACTTCTGTGAGGTATCTAAAATAGTCAAGCTTATGAAAGCAGAGAATAGAATGGTGGTTGCCAGGAGCTGGGGAAAGGGAAGAATGGGCAGTTGTTTAAGTGCTATATAGTTTCAGTTATGCAAAATACGTAAGTTCTAGAGTTCTGCTATACAACATAGTGCCTAGAGTTAATAATAAGGTGTTGTGCACATAAAATTTTGTTAACGATGTAGATCTCATGTTAGGTGCTCTTACCACACACACACACACACACAAAGATACACAGGAAATTTTTGTAGGTGATGGATGTCTATTACCTTGATTATACTGGTGGTTTCATAGATGTATAAATATGTCCAAATTGTACACATTACACGTGCAGTTTTTTTGTATATCATTTATACCTCAATAAAGCTGTTAAAAATACTCTATAATTTTCTACTTTTTTCCCCATGAATTAAATTAATAGCTGAAGATTTATTTTAGAATTTCTCACTATGATTTGAATTTGTAATTTTCTTTCTGTAAACCTATTAATGCTTGCTTTATCTAACTAGGGAAGCAAACTTCTTTATCTTGAAAGGTACATTTTTCTTAAAGTATGTTATGCTGCTATTAATGTTGCTATGCTAGGTCCTGTTTAAGTCACTATTTTACTTGAATAACTTTTTGATGTTTTTACTTTTAACCTTTCTCTGTCCTTATGTTTAGGCATGCTTCTCTTATAGCTAGCACATAGTTAGATTCTATCAGAAAAATATAAGAACCTTGAAACATGTTTATTCCTGTTCTGCTTAATAAACTACATTCCCAGAAAATAGAGATTGGGGTCATTACCTTCTTTTTATCCACAAAGAGGAAGCTGGCCTGCAAGGTTTGGAAGACAGAAAAAAATCTGATAGGAGCTAAGGTTAGCTCTGCAACAATCACGAGCCTGGGAAATAGGCCATGATCCTGGTTTGCTTTGCCAGCAACCCCAAACCGACTGGCTGCTTATCAGCTTCGCACAGCGAGGGCACTCTCCACTCTGACTTGGTCCGAAGAGCTGAAGAAAGAATCTGTGCTCAGCCAATCAGGAACATCCTCACCTTCTTACTTGCTTGAAAAGAAAGTTGAGATAGGCTCTGAGTCAAATTTGATCATGACACACCACTGACTCTTATGTCAGAACAAGAACACATTCTGAGCCTAGCTGTCAATGACTGCCCGTATTTCTGATCCTGACTCCTGCAAGAAGCTTACGTTGTGCTTGATCCAAAGTACCTTATTCTCCTCATTGACCAAGGCAGTACCTACTCTATCTGTTCAGTAAACCTGGACTACATTTTACAACTTATCAGCATGTCTCAGATGTAAGTAAATTACAATAAATAAATATATTAATCTAAAAATTCCATTTCTTCAGAAATTGTTAGTGGAAAATAACGTTTGCCCAAATTACATGAACATCTGGATTTTAATATTTTTTCCATTATGTTTTTATTCAGGCTCAAGGAAATTAACCAAATTACCCAAGGGCCCCAGCTAGCAATGTTTCAGGCTAGTTTTTACTCTCTCTTCCAAAATCCTTCTTCCTGATCATTCTGTCTGGAAAAATCAGGAAATGTTCAGACTAAAGCAAGTGCATGAAATTCCATTAGATCAGTTAGAATGTGTTTGACTGCAAAAAACAGAAAATTAACTGTCTTAAACTTTAGGAACATCAACCTTTTACTTAATAGTAAGTTGTGTGGTGGACAGTTTAAGAGTTTATTCAGTGAGTTCGTCAAGGACTCAGTCTCTTTCAGGTATGTTGGCTTTTCATCTCCACTTAAGTCCCTTCACAATCTCAAGATAGCTGTTGCAGTTCCAGGTTACATTTTCATTCCAGAATCCCAAGCACCCAGGATGTAAATAGAGAAAAAAGTTCTCTTCATTGATAAGAAAATCAAAACTTTCCAATAAGCCTCAGAGTAGATTTCTTCTTATGTATCATTGGCCAGAGCTTAGTCACATGACCAGCCCTAGCTGCAAGAGAAGCTGGAAGTGAAAACATCTAGTGAGAGTCCTGGATCCAGACACATTGTTAATATTTTTTTTTTTTGTCCTTTTTGAGACCAGCCGCACCGCGCTCAGCCAGTGAGTGCTGTGAGCGCACTGGTCATCCATATATAGGATCTGAACCCGTGGTGGGAGCGCTGCTGCGCTCCCAGCGCCGCACTCTCCTGAGTGCGCACAAGTGAGTCTCTATCAACAAGAAAGTAGGGAATGGCTTTTGAAATCAACCAGCACATGTGCCACAGCCACACAGTTTACTCTGAGAAATGAACACTCATGAGTTGCTTCTCAGAACACATCTTGAGCATGAGTTGACCCCATTGAACAGTGACTCCAGATGTTGACTTCCCTGAATGATCATGGGCCCCCACACCACTTCCCTTACACATGACCCCTCACTGTACACTGTAGTCTCCTGACCTTGGTCAGTGGTGCCTGACCTCAGAGGATTCTTAGTAATTCAACAGCATTTACAGAGAGGCTGGTTTGTACAAGGCACTCTGTAGACCTATGAGGCTCTGTAATAAATAACCTCTAAATGAAAGTAGGGAATAAAGCTAAGTAAGTTGGCTGCTATGGGTACTTAAAAGAAGGACATCCATTAGAAAACAAGCATATTGGGGCCGGCCCGGTGGCGCACTGGATAGTGCGCCGCTTGGGAAGCGTGGCGGCGCTCCCCCTGAGGGTTAGGATCCCACATACAGACCTGCCGCTCACTGGCTGAGAGAGGTTGCGGGTGCAACACTGAGGGTTGCGATCCCGTTGCCGGTCCCGGTCCGGTACGGGGGCAACACTGAGGGTTGTGATCCGTTGCCGGACACAGAAAAAGACAAAAAAAAAAAAAAAAAAAAAAAAAAAAGAAAACAAGCATATTCTATTAATTCCTATCTAAAAATCAAAAATATTCCCTTAAGTTCCACATCCCCATCCATCTAGTATACTCCTCTTATTCATGTTTTTCCTTTATGGAAAATTTATTTACCTCTAAGTCTTCAATTTACTATTTATTCTTTTCTAACCAGGCTTCTTCTGCCTCCACTTAAAGAAATTGCTGTTCTCAGGGTCACCAACCACTTGTAAGGTAGAAAATTCAACAGACACTTGTCTGTCCTCTTTGTCCCCCAGACAATGTGTTCAGATGGTTATGAGACAAAGGGGAATTATAATCAGACAGAACAAAGTGAAAAAGAAAAAGAGGTATGAAAATTTGAGTCAAGTTTGAGCCACAGGGAGTAGACAGGTATGCCTGGAGTGATAGATGTTTTAGAAAATAGTAAGAAAAGAATAGATTATGAATACATTTGAATATCCAGTGAAGCACCTGGACTTCATCCTATAGGTATGAAACATCACTGAAGAATTTTATATGTGCTCTAAAAATTAAAGACAAAATTAACCTCTAACCAACAACTCCACCCTTAAGAAAAAAAAATAAAAAGAAACAAATAAAGAAGAAAATCACTAACTGAAGAGCAAAGTTGGAGAGCTGTTGGCAATACCTGACTTTAAGACTTACTATAAAGATACAGTTATCAAAACAGTGTGGTATTGGTGAAAGAAAAGGTAGATCAAGGGAACAATATAGAGACCCTGAAAATAGACCCACCTAAATATAGTCAACTGATCTTTGATAAAGGAGCAAGGACGATACAATGGAAAAAGGAGAAGCTTTTCACCAAATGGTGCTGGAACAACTGAACATCCCCATGCAAAAAATAGACTGAAATAAAACAAGACATAGACTTTTTACTTTTCACAAAAATTAATTCAAAATGTAAAACACATAACTGTAAAACTACTAGAAGATACCATATGAGAAAATCTGGGTGACCTTAGGTTTGATGTTTTGATGCAACAATGAAAACAGAATCCAGGAAAAAAAAAATATTGATAAGGTAGACTTTAATGAAATAAAAACTTCTGACTTGTAAAATAAGTGATTAAGAGAACAGAAACACAAACCATAGACTGAAATAAAATGTTTAAAAAACACATATCTGATAAAAGACTGGAATCCAAATATATAAAGAACTCTAAAAAGTCAACAGTAAGAAAACCAACAACCCAATTAAAAAAATGGACAAAATATCTTAACATACACCTTACCAAAAAAGATATACAGATGGAAACTAAGCACATGAAAAGATGCTCAACCTCATATGTCATCAGGAAACTGCAAATTAAAAAAAATAGCAATGATAATATTCTTTATAATGCTGTAATGATGTATGACATTATGTATGTGTCAAAACCTATATCACTGTACAGCACAGTGTAGCTTAATGTAAGCTATAGACTTTAGTTAATAACAATATACCAATATTTGTTCATCATTTATATCAAATGTACTCCACCAATGCAAGATGTTAGTAGTGGAAATGGGTGTGCAGGACAGAGGTTTCTTGTGCTTTCTGCTCAGTTTTTCTATAGACCTGAAACTTCTCTAAAGAATAAACTTTTCATTTAAAAACATCACTAATATAGCTCTGTTGCATGAATTTTGTTTTCAGATTTAAGCATTGATGTTTTCCAGGTGTATTACTTCACTGTCATTCTCTTTGCCTAAGTTTTACTACCTACAGTACAATACCTTTAAGGAAAGATACCTGTATTTTGCTTTTCTTGTATCCCCCGAATACCTATTAAAATTTCTGAGGTGGTAAATGCATGGAGTTAAGACTTCAACCATATTTAACAACAATGAAAACTGGAAATAAGCTCATATTCTCCTTGGATACAAAGGCATTTTAGCCTCATGCTAGATGAGATTTTTGAGTTATCCAATATCCATTGAACATTTATTCCAGCTCATTGAAGCCGAATATTCAGAGAACTCACTGAATTAATTTGGGCAGGAATGGTATTTTTAAGAGACTCTATTGTAAATTTTAAATCATGAGGACTATCTTGGCACCTCAGACCAAAAAATGTAGCATTTAATTCCTAAAAAAAAAAAAAAAAAAAAAAGAGCAGAATGTCTTTGTCATCTTATGTTTTTGTATATCAGTGTGCTATAGGCAATTCTTTGGTAAACCACATTCAGGAATCGAACAGGGCTCGCTAGGCATTGAAGGCAACTTTGGAGGTCATTCAGTTCATCTTCCACATTTCCAACATTATTAAATTCCCCAAATTAAATCTCTCGCTTTATTAAATCTAGCCCATGCTATTGCACAGGTTTCTATGTGCTCATAAAACCTGTCCCTCTTGTTTCTAGGCACAGACATAGACCGCACTCTCCAGCTTTCCTTGTGGTTAGTGTGATAATGTTACTGAAGTCCAGCCAATGGATTATGAGTAAAAGCCATGGGTGTTACTTAGGCTTGAGGGGCCAAGACCCTGGAGAGAAGGGAAGTTTTTGAGGTAAGTCTAGCATCCTGGAGCTTGTGCTGATGGAATAAGAAGCCCAGGAGAAAGTCAAGCAGAAAGAAGTGGCTGAACAGAGTCTTTGGAGCATTCTGATAAAAGCAGAACAAAATTAGGGCCAAGATTTGCCAAACAGATGAAGGCCCCAGAGAGAAGGGAAGTGTAGGGAAGTGAGCCCTCCTTCAAGGCATTTACTGGTTCTCAGGCCATAACCCAAGAGCCTAAGAAGGTTAGCAGGAAGTGTTGAAAAACAGGAGAGTCAAACAATTGAAGGGTCTCAGTTGAGACCCATGGTGAGCTTTACTCTAGCAGGGAGAGTGAACCTGAAAAAGACCAGGCCTTATAAGGACTGACAGCCAGTCTCAAGAGTGCACTGACACATACTGAGTTGGAGTAATCTGCCTCTGTTATAGCCACCTGCCAGAACCTCAGCTGTGGCTGAGGAAAGAAGACATTATCCAGAGTCTCTTCAATGATTAATACATAGCTTTTTTGATACAGGGCTTTTAATCTAATATTATAAAGCACAAGAAACCAGAACAAGAGAAAATTCCAACAATGGAAATACAGCAATGGAAAATATATCAAGAAATATTTATTATTAATACAGTCAAGAAAATAGATTACAAGACGGAGAAATTCATCAGAAAACTAGAATGTATCAAAAAAGAATCTGATCAAATTTCTAAAACTCAAGGATACAAAAATGAAATTAAGAACTCAGAAGGTGGTCTTAGCAGATTGGACAAAGTTGAAGAGAGGATCAAGGAATTGGGAGATGGCAAGTAGAATAAACACTACTTATCTCTCTGAAGATTAATGAGAAAATAAGACAAACAATAGATATAAAACAAAATTTTAAAACACAAAAAAGCTAAGCACAATGATGAAAGTATCTAACCTTCATCTAATTAGACGTCCAGGAGGGGAGGACAGAAAGAATGGGTCAGAATAAATGTATAAGGAATGGATGAGAATTTTCCACAACAGATGAAAGGTATGAAAACAGATTTATCAAGTCCTATGTATCTCAGTGGAGTAGTTTCCTATGGCTGTAGTAACAAATTACCATAAAATCAGTGGGTTAAAACAACATATATTCATTGTTTCATAGTTCTGTAGGTCAGAAGTCCAGCTGGGCCTACCTGATTCCTCTGCTTAGAGTCCCCCAAGGCTGAAATCAAGCCTTGTCAGCCAGCCGAGAACTTATGTGGAGGCTCCAGAGGAGAATCTGCTTCCAAGTTTATTACTTTGTTGACAGAATTCGGTTCCTTGAAGCTGTAGAGATGAGGCCCCCATTTCCTGTGGCTATCAGCTGGCATCCCCTTTCAACTCTCTAAGACCACTTGTGTAACCCACCACATTACAGCCTACCTGCTCTTCTTCCCTCTGTGAATGCCTCTGTGACTGTACAGGACACGATTTTGCTGAGATTTCTGTCATCAAAGATCTTATTTCTTCCAGTTTCCAACAACTGGCCACTGACTTCCTTCTGAGTCCGTGCCAGGAGTGCCCTCCAAGTGCAGATTTCCACTAACAGTCTGTTTTCTGCTATTTGGACTTTCTCTAAGGGGATTTAGTATTTTTCTAAAATTCTCCTCATTTACCTCAGGAGGGGCCATATTGTATAATCTGTTTAAAGTAACCCAGAATTTTTCTATCATGCCTTTCAAATTTCCTCCAACCTCCATCCACTGCCTGATTTCAAAGCCACTCCTATCATTTCAGGACATATAGAAGTAGACAGAAAGCCAAGTCCCGGAAACAGCAAAGGCAGTGGATGTTAAAGGTTTTGGGAAATTCTAACCGCCAATTTTCTCCATCACTTACTAATATGTTTATTAGGAAGTAAAGGTAGGTTGGGCAAGATCTTGGGTAACCTGGAAAGCCATTCTAAGACATTGCTAATTTTCTCTTTAGGCATCTGGATGCTTATTAAGGTTAAGAAAGTAATTTTGAGTAGATCAAGATGAAAGAAAAGAGAGCATTCTTTGAGGCAATCCAAATAAAAAACGTGAAATTCCTAAAGTCTTATAGTAAAGAGGCCGAATGATGTCATAGAAAAAAGAACAAAATCTGGGTTTGGGACCTAGCTAAGCATCTATGGGTTCAGTAAACTGAGGTAAACTCCCTAACATTTCCGAGTCTCATTGTATTTATCTGTTTGTAATGGGGTATCTCTGATTTGGGGAGTCTGATTTCCCCAGAAGAAATAAACTGCTACACCTGTGTGCATAAAAGCAGAGATAGGCAAAACTAACTTGAAGCAATGGAACAACCCCCAGGCAAGTGAAACCCAAAGGGTAACTTGTTAAAGTAGGACACTGGTTAAATCCTAGTCAAAGCCTGATCTAAAAATGACGAACTTAGTGACAGGTGTGTAGGATATCCCTAGTGCACTCTCATGTCCTCTTAGAACACCTGACTCCAGCCACCAATGCAGTGACCAGGGCTGACCAGCCTTAGGGCAGCTTCACACAGATGCTGCCTGACAGTGCCTGGCTTCTGACCTCTTACTTCCTGTGTGGGATTTTCTGATGCCATGGCTTGGGCCATCTGTGCACCCCATCCTTGATGCTTACACAACCCAGAGATGCCAGAGAGTTAATGCGTTGGGCTACTCTTCATCGAGAGGGGTAAAGAGCTAAGAAAGAGCTCCTAAGGCTCCTTGGGGCCTTCCTGCCCCAGTGATGGCCAACCCCACGCCTTGCTCCCCACTTGCTCCTTCCCTTGGTCTCAAGGATCATGTCCCTAGTAATTTACTTGCATGCAAGCCTCTGTTTCAGGTTTGTGCCTTGATGGAAACCTGTGCTAGGGAAATAGTAGGTAAAAATAAATTACCTGCAGAAAATCTGAGTTAGTCAGCAGAGAGGTGTGAATGTCAAGGAACCACAGAAGCAGAGCTGAGAAAGAAAAAAACTGCAGGGAGTCCACATACTGGGGTGGCCCAGGGGAAGCCCAAGTATTCCAAGTATGGTAAGAGACTCCAAGCTGGCTCATCTGGAGGCCACGGTGAGCAAGCAGTTCCTGTACTGAACTTGCCCATCTGAGTCCCAGCTGCCCAAGCAGTTTCTCATTGCTAGTTCGCATTCTATGGTCTACTGAAGAGCCCTTTAGCACTTGGTTCTCACAGTCAGTACCCCGCTCAGCGCACTCATATTCTGAAGCTGCCAGCCGATCACCAGGCTCTGGACAGCAGAGACTTCACCAAGCCAAGGCCACAGGCCTGGGGACAGCAGGCCTTCTCTCCACCTTGCCAAGCCCATCTTTCTCAGACTTGGGGCACTACCTGCTTCACAGGATAGGTATGAGAGGTGAGGGTTTGACACAGGACATGCAAACGGTTAAGCATAGACCTTGGCACCCAGAAGACACTCTGCAAAGGCCAGCCATGTTGATGGTGATTGCAGGCAGAGCCAGAGGTCATGGGGGTCACTTGGAAGAAGCCCCAATCTTTCCAGGGACTCCTGAATCCCATCCCATAGGCAGTTGCCCTCTCTGCCCAATCAGCTATTTGCCCTGGGTGTCAGCACTGAATTTCCTCTGACATTTTCCCGTTCTTTTCTTCCTATAAATGAGAAATGAAGTATGAAAAGTTGTTCACGGCATACTGTCTGCTTTGCAGCTCTTTGGAGAGATGCTGGCATTTAAATGCCAGACAGTCTGGTGAAGTCAGGATGAGGCCAGCCTCAGGCTTGTCTCAGGTCAGGGGTAAGGGGCAGGGGTGCTCTTTGGTTTCTGATTTAATAAGAGGATTGCTTCCAGCCAAATGCAAGGCCAGCAAGGTCAGTGCTGAACACACACAGCTCCACTGAGAAATAAAGGGGCCAGATGGTTATTACAGTGTGTATGTTTCCTGAAAAAGGAAAAAAAATCCAAAGGTGACTGTGGCAAGGGAGACTGTTCATCAGGAGAGAGGCACAGCTCATAAAGGCAGCCCAAGGCTTGGCTCTTCTCCAGAGGGAAGTTTACCTGTGAGGAGTTTGGTGGTTTGATATGTAATCTAAAACATGCCACATATCCCCACGATGCCTTGGCTGGGGGCAGAGGCCACAGGTAGGGAGAGGGACTCAGCCACTTTGTGGAAATGGAAAAAGTGCTTTCCTCACCTTAGATCCCTTAATTTCTTATTTTGATGCCTGAGAAAGCTCCTAAAAGTGTAGCTGATAACAGGTGTGGTAGCTGGTGGGCATGGAAGTCAGAGGGGTGTGAGTGTAACGTCACTGTGCCGCTTACGAGGTGTGAGACGTGGGCAAGTCAATCGATCACTCTATTTTCATTTGCTCTAATGTGGATGAGAAACACGTGCCTTATCCTCTTATACCAAGGTTAAATGAGACAACTTACCTAAACCAGTGGTGCACATCAGCGTTCAGACAACACTGGGTCCCTCCTCCTCTAACTCTGGATTCAAATACGAGGTCGCTGAGCAGTGCTGAAGGAAGTGTTATCACCCCTTACATAGAAGGTGGATTAGCGAGAAGCCCCAGGAGCTAAGCTGTGTAACCCGCTTCAATAATGCTCCAATGCTGCTGCTTTTTATGGTATTTATTGTGCAGCACCCATCACTGGGAGCTCATCTGTGCCGATGCAGCCCTCTTAAGGATGGTCGTGGCATCGACACTGTTTTTCCATGTTAATTAACAGGGCTGTTATTCCAAAGTGTGAATGGCCAGAACTGTAATTCAATCAGATAAATAACATTTCAAGCAGTTAGTAAAACAATGAAATTTGTAATCGTCCATAAATGTGATTTCATAAATGTAGGACAAGCCTGAGCTGTCGGTGGGTGGTCTCCCCTTGCCACACGATGGCAGACAATCAGGACTACCAGTGCTGCCTGCGAATCTGCTGAGAAATCTTCCCTCCATATGTTTTTAAAATAAACTGTGTTTCTTTTTGCTTCTTTCCCCCTCATCAACTTTCAAAATGTATTTTTCTTAAAGTTCCACCTTTAGGGAAATAACCATTCTCACCCACTGACGCTGCTTGTGAATTCAGTCTTATTATGAGCTGAGATTCCAGATACCACCCAACTTGTTATAATTCTTTTTAATGCCCTGACTTTTTGAGTTACAATTTATTTTCCAATACCAAAGGTGATACAGTGCCAGGACACCGCATGAGTTTTCAGCATGTGGGTGAGAACATTAAATTAGGAGAGGCAGTTACTTCCTCCAGGGGATTTCCAGATTCTGGAAGGCTCCTTCCTTCATCCCTGGTTTCACAGTCTCTGAATCCTGACTCTCCCTGCTCTGAGCTGGGTCCTGAGGACTCGCAGATGGATTGGATGCTGCCACTGATCTCAGAAGACCCATGGCCACCATCATGTCATTGGGCCTGCATATGTCTCCTCCTACCTATAGGTCTCCTTTGGTGCCACAACTCAGTGGAAGGGGCATTTGCCAGAGAGGAGATGCCCCTTCCTTGGGTGTGATGAAGTGTCAACCAGAAGCTGCCTTTGGTCTGCAGAGGGCTATAGGAGCCTCATTTGGTTTTGGTTCTCATGTAAGTACCTTCTGCTTCCAAATGACCCCGTGGCACGTATTTGAATAAATTAAGGAGCAATGAAGTGCGATCTGACACCTACTTACTCATCCACCCCCCACTCATCCACTCACCCACCCACTCACCTCGATACCCACCCACCCACTCGCTCACCCACTCTCCCAGACTCCTAAAATCCAGGCAGGAAAAGGAATGAGTCTCAAGTTGACAGAAGTTTTGCATACACATCCCAGCCAGTCCCAGCTGCTGAGCAACGCTGCAGTGGGCCAGCAGCCCTCTTGGAGGACTTTTCTCTGACCTCTTCCTGGCCAGGCACAAGGTTTGATGGACATTCTCTTTTCTCCTTCCATAACCATCAGGCTGGCGATGTTCTCCCAAGGTGAGCATCTAATAATGATTTAAAAAGTTAGGAAAGCTAATAATTACATATACTAGATAGATACTCATACGTACACAATTCACACACACCCGAACCTGAGGAAAGCCATGACTGCTCAAAAGTCTCATCTCCTCCAGTGGAAGCTATGCCAGAGTCTTTCATCCTGTACCATTCACTGAATGCCCACCATGTTGCAATCCCTCTGCCAGGTCCCAGGAGACACACAGTAGAAAACACAGCCCCTGCCCTCAAGAGACAGGCCATTGAAATAATAATTAAAATATGGTTTGATCCATATTTTGAGTTTTTTAAAAATGATGGCAGAGGAGAGGCACCTGTCTCAGCTTGGAGCATATAAGTTTTCACAAGGGGTCGGTATGTGAGCTGGGTTTTGAAGGATGAGGTAAGGAATGGATAGGAGTACTCTAGGAAGTAGAGAAAGTTTGTGTACAAGCATAGAGGTCGTCAAGGTACAAGTCATCCCACATGGCCAGGTGTAGACAGCAGGATGCGGAGTGGAAGAAGATGAAACTGGGTTGTGCAGGGGAAGTGGTGAAGGTCTAGTGATCTACTCAGAAGAGTTTGGATTGAAGCCTGAAGACCTGGGGGTTCTATAAAGGGTTTCAAGAAGATGAAGGACATGTTCAGTATTGCATTTCAAAAAACTCTTGTTGCAGAATAGAGGATAGATTGGGAGAAAAAAAAACATGATAAAGGAATTTAGTATAGATAGACATCACCTAGACAAAAGGTGGTGAGGATTTAGTAGCAGGAAGGACAAAGAGTGCGAATCAAAGGCACTAAGATGGAGGAATTCATAGGACCAGTTTTCCCACCAGATGGAGAGAGTAAGGAGTTGAAGCAAAGGTGTTTTTCCAAGACGCGTGAGAAGGTAACATTGACCAAGATAGGCTGTGTAAGCGGAGGAATAGGGTCTGGGGACAGAATCATAAGCTTAGTTTAGGATCAGTTGAGTCTGTGATATTTCTTACACATTCATGTGGAGAAGTGCAGAGGGCAACACGCTTTGTAAGTCTTAGGTTTTTAAACTGGCACAATTTTTAAAAAAATTTTAAATAAAATTTTATTTTATTGCAAAAGTAATACATATTTATTGAAGAATATATGTAGAGAAAATCACTAAAAAGCAAATTAAAATTCCAAAATAATTTTTCTACTCACAGCTAGACATTATTAATATTTTGATGTTTTTTATCCCAGAAAATTTCTCTATGCATATACAAACCACAAATGTGCCTTCAAGCGTCCTCAGGTCTCCCCACAATCCTCTAATATATGACAGAGATGGTTTGATCACTCAACCTATGTGTTATAGAAAACCCAGCATTTCATTTAATAAACAGGTAAAGGCATTATTGGGGTATCTTTACCTTTCACTCCAGTTCCCTGCTTCTGCAGAATTATTAATCCTACTCTCTTCTCTCTTGCAGTTTCTGCCCTTTTCCTCTTCGAGCTTCAGTTTTCTTACTGAAAATCTCTTCTAGCCTATAAACCCTAAGTATTCTGGATGGCTTATTCTGTAGTGATGGTTTACTTCTTAGCCAACACATAAACACCAAACCTTCACAGCATGCTCCTAGTCAGAAGCTCAGCTGCCTATCTGTCTATTTAATTTACTTACACTCAAATCATGCAGTACAGCCTGAATAGTGACTGGAATGCAAATGCATACACCAAGTCAGACAAGGCAGCCCTTCTGTGAAGAGAGGCTGATCGGAGCTGCCATGGCCTGTCAGCCCCTTTGGCTGCCTTCTTTCTGTCAGCTCTTTCTTTATAATGTGTTTCAAGGCTCTCTGCTTCTCAAGCCTTCAGTAATTTATCCTGAGCACAGAAAGGGTATAAAATGTGACCTAATTAAATTAGAAATACCCAATTAGTGGGAAGCTAACAGAGGAAACCACTATAGTTTAGAGACTTTATAGCCACCACATCAATAACACTTGTTCTTCCACATGGTCCACATTTCACTGGATGCTTTTCATTCTGCTAATTATTTATTCTGTTTGTAACCATTGCAGGCAGAACAGGATATTATAGAATCCCCACAATCTACTCTCTATTCTTAAACTGCAGGGCTGAGCATCCTTCTCATTCATGTGAGTGTTCACTCCAATTTTTTTTTTTTCAAATTTGAATGCAATGTTTCATAGTAAGGAGTGGTTTCAAAAATAATTGGTAGGGTAACAAAAGGGAATCTTCAACAGACTTTTTTAAAGTTGTGAAATTAAATGGTAAGGTAGAATTCCTTTGAAAATCCCCAAAAGGTCATTCTGAGGATTTAAAAAAAAATATTTCTTTTCCAAATTGAAACAATAAAATAAACACTAATTGCAATAAAAGCAGCACTGTGGTCATCCATAAATTAGCATTCCTGAACTTCTGCAGGCCGGATCACAGTACACGTACTGTGAAAAACACTGATAAGTAACACAGGACAGAGAGGGGCAGAGCCTAGCAAACGGACAGGGAACTCTGGAGCCAATCTACTTTGGTTCATCCCAGCTCTGTCACCTGCTGACTAGATGCTCTGAGCTGCTTAATTTATCTGTGCCTCAGTTTACTCATCTGTAAAAGGGGGTGAATGATAATAATATGTCTTTTCTGGGGGCTAATATGAAGGTTAAAAATTTTGATATATGTAAATGTTTGCATGCCTGGCATATGTATGTGCTATAGAAACATTATCCAGGGCAACTGTCTTTGAAGAAAGGTACACAATTGGCAGCAGGATATGATGGTCAGAAATGGTGGCCTACAAAAATAAAGGAGACATAGTATTTCCCATTTTTCACTGAGTTAGTATATATTAGAGACATTCACTTAAATTATCTCTTCTTCCTTCTTTTAAGGATATCACCCTGGGGTTGCTACAGAGGATAGAGTTTGGATCTTGCACAGGAAGTCAAGTTTGGAATGATTGGTGAGGGGTGTAAGGATTCTCTGCAGACCTTACAAATCTCCACCACTCAGGGACACTCAGCTGTGAGACCAAGAGGAGGCAGGTGTCACGGTACCCTGAAGGATATGAAGGATAAGTTAGCTTCATGGTTACCACAAGAAAAAACCCGTAAGTCAATAAACTGTCACAAAAGACAAAGAAGGTCACTATATAATTATAAAGTTGTCAATTATTCAAGATAAAATAATAATTGTAAATATATTTGTACCCCAAATCAGAGCATCCAAATATATTTTTAAAACTATTAACATAATTAAAAGGAGAAATACACAGCAATATAGTAATAGTAGGTGCTGTGATCTGAATACTGACATCTCTTCAAAATTTGTATGTTAGAACTAAATCCCTAATGTGATGGTATTAAAAGGTTGGGTCTTTGGAAAGTGATTAAGTCCTATGTACTCCGCCATCATGGATGGGATTAGTATCCTTCATGTGAAGACACAGCATTACCCCCTTGTGCCTTGTGAAGACATGGAAAAAGTCACCATCTATGCAGAAGAGAGTGGACATTCACTAGACACCCAATCAGTTGGTTCCTTGATATTGGACTTCCCACCCTCCAGAACTAAGAGAAATAAATTTCTATTATTTTAAATACCCAATCTAAGGTATTTGTTATAGCAGTCCTAACAAACTAAGATAGTAAGAAACTTCAATACTCCACTTTCAACATTGGATAGTTCATCCAGACTGCTGTTCAGTAAACAAACAGCAGATTTGAATGATACTATTGATCAAATGAATCTAACAGACATATATAGATTATTTTATCCAACAGCAGCAGAACACACATTCTTTTTGAGCACATATGGAACATTCTTCAGGATAGATTATATGTTAGGCCACACAAAACAAGTCTTAGCAGATCTGAGAAAAATGAAATCATATCAAGTATCTTTTCTAACCACAATTATATGAAACTTGAAATCAATAGTGGGAGGAAAATTAGAAAATTTACAAATATGTGGAATTAAACAGGACACTCCTGAGTACCCAGTAGGTCAAATAAAAAAGTCAAAAGGGAAATTAAAAAAAGAATATTTATTCAAATAAATTTGGAAACACAACATACTGAAACTTATGGGATGCAGCAAAATCAGTTATAAAAGGGAATTTTACAACAATGTCTACATTAAGAAAAACAGAAAATAAACAACCTAACATACGCCTCAAGGAATCTGAAAAAAAGGAATAAATTATGCCCAAAGTTAGAAGAAGGAAGGAAATAGTAAAGGTTTGAATAAACGTGAATATAATACAGACTAGAAAAGCATGGGCCAGCCTGGTGGCGCACTGCGATAGTGCGCCGCTTGGGAAGCGCAGTGGCGCTCCCGCCGAGGGTTCGGATCCCACATACAGACCGGCCGCTCACTGGCTGAGCGAGGTGTGGGGGCAACGCCGAGGGTTGCGATCCCGTTGCCAGTCCCGGCCCAGTACGGGTGCGACACTGAGGGTTGCGATCCGTTGCCGGCCACGAAAAAAGACAAAAAGGAAAAAAAAAAAAAAAAAGAAAAGCAGTAGAAAGATCAACAAGAGTTGGGCTTTTTTGGAAAAGATAAACAAAATTGACAAAACTTTAGCTAGACTAAGAAAAAAAGAAAGAAGACTTAAATAAATAAAATTTTAAATGAAAGGGGCCGCCCGGTGGCGCACTGCTACAGTGCGCCGCTTGGGAGCGCGGTGGCGCTCCCGCCGAGGGTTCGGATCCCACATACAGACCGGTTCCCGCTCACTGGCTGAGCGAGGTGTGGGAGCAACACCGAGGGTTGCGATCCCGTGGCCGGTCCCAGTCCGGTACGGGCGCAACACTGAGGGTTGCGATCCATTGCCGGACACGAAAAAAGACAGAAAGGAAAAAAAAAAAATTTTTAAATGAAAGAGGAGACACTAAAACTATCACAGAAATACAAAGGATCATAAGAAACTACTATAAACAATTTTGTGTCAACAGTTTGAATATTCTAGGGGAAATGGGTAAATTCCTAGAAACATACAACCTACCAAGACTGAATCATGAAGAAATAGAAAATGTGTTCAGATCAATAATGAGTAAGGAGATTGAATCCGTAATCAAAAACCTCCAAACAAAGAAAAGCCCAAGACCATCAGATGGCTTTACTGATGAATTTTACCAAACATTAAAATAATAATAATAATAATAATAATAATAATAATAATAATAATAATAATGTCAGTACTTCTAAAAGTCTTCCAAAAAATTGAAGAGGAAGGAACACTTACGAACTCATTTTATGAGGCTAGCATTACCCTTATATGAAAGCAAGAAAAGTATACTACAAGAAAAGAAAATTACAGGCCAATACCCCCGATGAACATAGATGCAAAAATCCTCAACAGAATGCTTGCAACCTGAACTCAACAGCACATTAAAAGGCTCTTACACCATAAAGTGGGATTTATCCCAGGGATCAAAGGCTGGTTCAACATATGCAAATTAATAAATAAGATATACCATATTAACAGAATGAAGAATAGAAATCATAGTATTATCTCAATAAATGCAGCAACATCATTTGACAAAACTTAAATCCTTTCATGATAAGAACTCTCAGCAAATTATGTATAGAAAGAATGTTCCACCACGTAAAGGCTATATACAAGGGTACTTCAAACAGTTTGTGGAAAAATGGAATTAAAACATGATATGAATCTTTCCATGAACTTCTTGAAGACCCCTTGTATAACAAGCCCACACCTAACATCATAATAAATATAGCTTTTGCTCTAAAATAAAGAAGATAAGGATGCCCAGTCTTGCCAATTCTATTGAAAATAGTACTGGAAATATGAGCAAGATCACTAGACAAGAAAAAGAAATAAAAAGAAAGGAAGAAGTAAAACTCTCTCGATTTGCATATGACATGATCTTATATGTAGAAAACCCTAAAGACTCTGCAAAAAAAAAAAAATTGTTAGAACTAATCAATGAATTCAGTAAAGTTACAGGGTACAAAATTAAAATACAAAAATCATGTGTGTTTCTTTACACCAGTAATGACTTACCTGAAAAAGAAATTTAAAAAATCCCATTTATGATAGCATAAAAAAGTATATTTTACTTAGGAATAAATTTAACCAAGGAGGTAAAAGATCTATACAGTGAAAACTATAAAACATTGATGAAAGAAATTGAAGATACAAATAAGTAGAAAGATATCACAGGTTGAAAGAATCAATATTGTGAAAATGCCCATATTACCCAAAGCAATATACAGATTCAACACAGGATCTCTCAAAATCCCAATGGAATTTTCACAAAAATAGAAAAACAATTCTAAAATATTTATGAAACCACAAAGGAACTAGAATAGCCAAAGTGATCCTGAGGAAAAAAAGCAAATTTGAAGCCATTATACTCCTTTATTTCAAATTATACTACAAAGTTTTAGTAATCAAAACAGCATGGTGCTGGCATAAAAACATACACATAGACCAGTGGAAGAAAATAGAAAGCCCAGAAGTAAACCTGACTTTATATGGTCAACTAATTATCAAGAAGGGCACCAAAAAGAGTCAATGGGGAAAGGATAGTCTCTTCAATAATTGATGTTAGGAAACTGGATATCCGCATGCAAAAAAATGAAATTGGACACTTATCACATCATACATAAAAATCAACTAACGATAGATTAAAAACCTAAATACAAAACCTGAAGCCATAGAAGTTGTAGAAGAAAACATAAGGAAAAAGCTTCTTGACATTGGTCTTGGCAATAATTTTGGAGGTAGGATTCCAAAAGTACTGCTAACAAAAGCAAAAATAAACAAGCAGGACAACATAAATTAAAAAGCTTATGTACAGCAAACAATTAAAAAATAAAAATAAAAAGGCAGCCTGGTGATTGGAAGAAAATATTTACAAAATGCATACAAGGGTACTTCAAAAAGTTCATGGAAAATAGAATTCAAACATAATATGAATCTTTCCACGAACTTTTCAAAGTACTGCCGTATCTGATAAGATGTCAATATCAAATATATAGAAGGCACACACACAACTCAATAGCAAAAAATAAATAACCTGACTTTAAAAACGAGCAAAGGATATGAATACACATTTTTCTAAAACAGACATACAAATGGCCAACTGATATACAAAAACATGCTCAACATCACTAATCATCAGGAAAATGCAAATTAGAATCACAATGACATACCACCTTGCACATGTTAAAATGTCTATTATATATACATATATATCTATACTTTCCTGTTTATTACGTATTATTCACAGTATTGAAGATATAAAAACAACCTAAATGTCAGTTGACAGATGAATGAATAAAATATACACATACAATGGAATATTCATCAGCCTTAAAAGAGAAGAAAATCCTGCCATTTGCAACGACATGGATAAATCTGGAGGACATTATGCTATGTGAAATAAGCCAGACACAGAAAGACAATACTGTATAATTTCACTTCCATGAGGATTCTAAAATAGCCAAGCTTATAGAAGCAGAGTGTAGAATGTGGTTACCAGGGCTAGGGGGAAGGGTATATAGGGAGATGCTGATGTCAAAGGGTACAAAGTTTCCATTATGCAAGATGAATACGTTCAGGAGATCCAATGTATACAGCATGAGACTTTAGATAACAATACTGAACTCCTTACTTGAAATTTCCTAAGAGGGCAGATCCTAAGCGTTCTCACCACAAAACAAACAAACGAACAAAGGTAATTAAGGTGACTGAATTATTTATTAGCTTGATTATGGTGATTATTTCACAATGTATATCAAATCATCAAGTTGTACAGTGTAAATATATACAAAAAAATACATTTTATAACTAGAAAGTCCCCAAGTATTAACTGATTATCTTTTATAAACTTAGGTGATGTACAGGCTTGACCTGGTAAACTCTGAGAGTGGAGATCTAGAGGTATGGACCCCACCTGGTGGTAGGGTCAGAACTAGCTACAGGTGCTGAGCAGATGTCTGGCACCCTACAGAGACCTGTGGTGACAGTAGAACAGGGGCAGCATTGAGGGGTGTGAAGCAGGGATTTTGGACCAGGTGGGAGGGTCATGGATGGGAGCAGTGTAAAGACTTATAGATAGAGTTCCAAGAAGGCAGCCCCCCAGGAAGGGTCCCTTCTACCAGGAGTAGATGTGCCAGCTGGTGGGTGGGGAGGAATGTGCTCCGAATCAAGCAGACACCAGCTAGCAAGGAAGGTCCTCAAACACAGGCAGTGAGGCAGGGTAGGGCTGTCAGCACCAGGACCCAAGCCACTGCTGGATTACAAGGGAAGAGAAAAGAACCAGCATGTGTTATGTGTACATTAAATATCACATTCTGAATGCCATGCAGGCTGCCCTGCAAGCTTTTCCCCATGGAATCCTCACACAAACCAGAGAGTATCATTTACAACTTATTTTACACTTGATGTTAACTGGACTCAGAGAGTTAACAAGTCATCATGAGGACTCTGTGTGAGATCCAAACCCTTTGGGCTTCAAAGTCCATGCCCTTGGATCAGTGCTCATGAAGTCTCCTGTCCTTGCAGGTGGGGTTGGTTCTGTGGCCCAATGCCAGGTAGCCTCCTCCCCTGCTATCCAGAAGTGAGAATACCAACACACAGGCAGATGACCAGCAGCTGGGAGAAGCCAGCCGAGGGTTACCATCCCCAGCATAGTCTGCCTGCCACTCACGCATGCCGCTGGTGATCTGTTGGCTCACCCTGTGGGCATGAGGCAGCAGCCAGCTCCCTGAGCTCCCACCAGCCATCTTCCCTCATCTGTTTCCATTCCTGGGGCTACAGCTGGGCCTACAAGTACTCCAGTTCCTACAAAGTCTTTCCATTCAACTTCTCAGACTCCTGGGCCAGGTCCATGTTCAGCTGCATGAATAAGAGTAGAAAACCCCCATCATCGACGTTGGAGGCTTGGAGGTGGTGAGAGGTTAGTGTGGCTTCCAGTTCATTCTCATGGGTCCAGGCCCGTCCTGTGAGAGTCTCTCTGTCCTCGCTCTCTCCTGCTTCACATCCATCTTTCCTTCTCTACTACCTGCTGCAACCCTACTGACTGCAGGTGCAATATCAGATGCAGAATACTCACTCGTAGATGCCTAAACCGTCTTCCACAATGGCATAAGATCAAACGCCCACAATAACTCTCTTGTTCTATGTCATTCCTAGTGGTTCCGCTTCTGGAATTGAACTCTGACAGTCACTATTTGTTGTTGTGTACCCCAGTAAATGATCAGAGAAGCATCAGGAGTAAGTTTCATAGTTTAGTATAAATCTAAAGATTATAAAATACATGTACAATGCATATAAAGGCCTGACTTCATGCCTAGCATATAGTAAGTCCTCAATAATGGTAGCTATCACTAGTTGTTTCATTAGGAAGCTGGGTCGAGTCCTAGTAGGGTTTTCTGTGTGGGTAGAAATATTTCATGGTTTTCAGAATCTGAATGCAAGATAAAAGACTCTGCACATTGCAATTCCCAAGATGAGGAGTTTAATTATGAACAATGGAAAAAGTAATGCATCCCGAGTATTTACAGATAGCTAATGGCCTAAAATGCTAAAAACATCTGCAGCTCTCTGACCGAAAGCTTTGTCTGCTCTAGAAAACAGACTGAATCCCTCACTGCTGTGCAATGTTGGTGGGAACAGCTGGAACAAATGTTCTCTTCCTTGCCATCAAATGATAAATCACACCTGTCAATGAATAAAACATTCTGTCGCAGTAATCAAGCAATGGATTTTTAAGGAGGTTTCCCATTTATCAGTTCAGCTATTGATTACCTGTGAAAGGTCATTTCGTCAGAGGGATAATGAATGGGAGAGCTGAGCTCCAATATGCAAGGTGAAGTGAGTTCCTAAATTTCCCTCAAGGAACTTGATAATATTTAAACTTGCCCCAAAGCATTAAGGAATTTATAATACATGTAACCACATGCCATTGGATTTCAGATTACCAACAACGGGTGTAGTAAGCAAGGAAGAGACAAACATAAATTAAAGGAACCAAGGCCAGTTGCCTACCAAGTGTTCCCTGGAGCTCTAGGACCCTGATGAAAACAAGATATGGCTTTGCATGTTAACAACAGAGAGGCAAGCTCAATAGTTACAAGTTCATATTGAGGTCCAAATCCTAAACCAGCCTGATATTATTTTGTTCAGATTTCCTTTTTTTCTTTTTCTTTTTGTATACATAGCATACTCATCAGATGAGCTGCTCAACTGCAGCGCAATAAGAGGTTTGTTGGTAAATATTTAAAAACTGGCTCTCTGAGAAAAAAAAGCTCTTATTTCTAGTGTTTGTCAGTGCTCATGGTATAAATATTGTCGCTATGGATGATTTCAAGTTGTCAGTCTAATGTCACTAAACACAGAATTGGGAAGAAATGCTAGCAATCAGTTCTTGTGCATCAGTGTGGGTCAACTCCAGCACACCAGTGTGAAGCCTCACACACACCAGTTCACCCTCTTGTCTGTCTTGTCTCGACTTGTGTCCTGGAAGTTACTCTTACCTCCGAATTAGAAGGCGGCTGACTTGACTCCTTCCGTTTATGCACCTCACATTTATACGACACTTTCTGCCAAGAGACCTTCTGCCAAGTGCCTTACTTATAGCAGAGATTTAGAAAACAATATCAAAATTAAGTGAATTGACTCAGCCGGGAAGGTTTGATTACAAAAATGGTGATGCACAAAATTTACCGAGGCATTCTGCTACCACATAAAATAATGGTAGTCTTTGCCAAACCAAAGGAAAAATAGACCATTGGATAATTGTTTTTCTGTCCTGGACATGGAGGATGCCACACATTTGCCTGCTCTGTTGTTGTGTTTAAGAATGTACAGCCATTGATTTTGTACTCATGTCGTGATGACCTCTCTTATATCAGCTTAAACCCAGTTTTTTCACATCTGATCTTTTCTGGAAATACATAGCAACCTAAGATTTATTAAATTTTTGATTTTTGACTTTGATGATGAATGCTCTAAATGACTGTTATCCTGGAGTTGGCATTTTTGAGATAGAAACAAGGTACCAAGATGTAGTAACTAAAGACGTAACATAGCATAGCAGTCACTAGTGCAGACTATACAATCGGAGGCTGAGTATCAGTACTGGACCCACTGCTCACCAGTCCTTGGACAGCTACTTACTTGCCTCAGTTTTCTCATCTACAAAATGGGGGCAAATTTAATAGCCACATGAGGCAGATAATATCTGTGGGCTAATCTGACAGACGTTCCCAACTCATGTTCTTTCTTGTTGCAGTTCACAACATAGAATTCCAGCATCTGAGAAAACAAAATGAATATTTTGCCAATCTTTCTTGCTGAAAAGGATAATCCTATAATACAGTTTTGGCCATAATATGGAAGTGGAAGTTTCCTAGTATCTTCTGAGAAGGATTCTACTTTGTCTGATAGAAGAGACAGATGTAGCTGGTATCTAGTCTTCCTTCTATTTTGAATGTAAATGTGAGATTTGGGGCAGCAGCAGCAGCTGTTGTGTAACCATAACGTAAGAGACACATGGAAAAGGCCAAGAGAATCGCAGAGAGTCATGAAACCACTGCCAGGGAGACTCCATCTCCAGGTTCCCTGCGATGTGGAATGAACACATCTCTAACTTGTTTAAGTCACCCTGCATTGAAGTTTTCTCTCATCGGATGCTGGAAGCTTTCATAATAGGAAACTACCTAACAGAAATTTTGTGGCAATTATGTGAAATAATGCTTATTGAATGTTTAGCACATGGCCTGGCAAATACAAAGCACTATAAAATTTACATTATTATCAGTTATTATTCAGTTTACCATTATTATGTATTACTATACAGGATCCATGCCTTCTATTGCATTCCTAACAACATCTAGCACTGAGCTGAGTGCCCCAGCCTGCTAGATAAAGGATTATCATTTGATGCCACAATCCATGCCTTGGAGGAGTTTTCGGGTTTAATAAGAAAACAATTATATGCATGTATAATAATCTGAAGTTATTGATTAGCTACATAAGCATGGATTTTTGAAAAAGAGAGATCCATTCCATATGGGTTGAGTGGTCCAGGGAGACTTTATGGGGGGGGGATGGTCTTAAGATGGGCCTGAGGTGCAGTGATGGAGGGGACTGTACACATTGAAAGCCCATAGTAATTAGAAATCCCCTACAGAAATGGCCGTAGAGGCCTAATAATGTCTGATTTGGGAGATACTGTTGGTTCCTGCTCATATTCCCATCACCCCCTGATGCACCCACCCTACCCCTTTGAATGTTGGCTGCTAATGGCTCACAGCTGCCCCTTTCTGTAGAATTACTCTTGGCTAATAGAAGCTGCCTGATTGGGAGGTTATGGCCCCTCTCTTATAGGCAGCTCACAACTAATAACTGGCTGATGAAAGTCTGGCTCCTTGCCTAATTGCACTCCAGAGCTCCCCATGGGGTCAGGCTGAAGCTGGACTCCAGCTGAGACCACATCTTTGCTTAGCTCCTTGTCTTTCTTTACCTTCTTCCTTCATCTCCTTTCTCCTGAGATTGTTCCCTCAAATCTTGTACATGCAAATACCCATCTCAGCTTTGCTTCAATGAACACTGGTCTAGTTCATGGTGGTTACCCAAGAAATACTGAGTAAATGAATGATTGAGGCAGTGATAGCTTCACTCACTATCTGTTCATTCATTTGTTTATTCCTTCTTTCAATAAACTCATGTTTGACATCTGTTGTGGGTGCACTGTGCAGGCTTTTATAATGCGGAATGAAGACATGACCTGTGTCCTCAATAGACATCCTCGGCTACAGATAATGGTGTGTTATGGAGAAACAAGCATGGGACTAAAGACCCAGGTCTTCAGAAGCACACAGACCTGGGATGAATACTGGGAGGTTGCTACCCATGTTACTTTGAACAGGGTGCTTAACATTTTTGAGTCTCTATATTCCTCTGAAATATAGCAATAGACCAATTTACATGGTGATCGATAGAATTAAATGAGATAGGGCTGGCCCGGTGGTGCACTGCTACAGTGCGCCACTTGGGAGCGCGGCGGCGCTCCCGCTGAGGGTTCGGATCCCACATACAGACCGGTTCCCGCTCACTGGCTGAGCGAGGTGCGGACGCAGCGCCGAGGGTTGCGATCCCGTAGCCGGTCCTGGTCCGGTACAGGGGCAACACTGAGGGTTGCGATCCCGTAGCCGGTCCTGGTCCGGTACGGGCGCGACACTGAGGGCTGCGATCCGTTGCCGGACATGAAAAAAGACAAAAAGGAAAAAAAAAAAAAGAATTAAATGAGATAATGGGTATAATTCCCCAGCTCATAGTTGGAATCCAGTATGTGCTAGATGCCAGTACTATTATAAGTGCTAGAATTATAAGCGTTTACCGTGGGATACAAGGGAAGAACGGGCCACACATGGGAAAGGGACAATAGTTAGAAAAGTTAGGCTTACACAGTCACGTGTGGCTTCATGAGGGGGTACAATCTGAGAAATGCATCATTAGGCCACTTTGTCATTGTTCAAATATATAGACTGTACTTACACAGACCTCGATGGTATAGCCTAGCTCACTCCTAGATTATCTGGAATAGCCATTATAATCTTAACGGAACCACCATCACATATGCGGTTCATTGTTGACTGAAACGGCATTATGCGGCTGGTGACTGTGGTGATTTATTTCTGGTTCCACTTTCTAAATTTTCCTTGAAGCTTATATCTCTAATAACATCCTGGGTGTTGTTGAAATTCATCCTCAATCTCTCTCTTCTTGGATAGTTGTTACCTAGATGCTAAATTTGTCAACACAGGGTAGCTTTACATTAATTAAGAAGAAAAAGGAAAGAGAGATGAGGAAGAAGAGAAGGAAGAGGAGAAAAGAAAAGGAAAGGAAAAAATATTGTCCTCTAACATGGAGTTTACATCTGCCAATTTATCAAAAATTTCCTGACAGGAATGACCTTTCATAACAGCCTCTGGAATTATCCCTCTCCTGTGAGAGATGGGGATTCAGCGATCTCAGTAGCAGCTGCAGCACATAATAAAATGAGAAACTCTCCTAACTAGCTCATTTGCTGGAAAAGCGTATATTTGGAATACCTCATGCTACATGAGATGTGTATTTCACCTTCATCTTGGGTTTCAAATATCCTGAAAGGACCCTAACAAGGAGACCACATGGCTTGGATCTCTAGAACAGGGACTGGGAGAATTGATAAATTGGCTTTAACAGATGCTATTATTTTTTTCTCTTAACTGCCCAAAACAATTGTTTTCAAAGCAAATGAAATTTTCTTCAACAGAAAATGTTATTTAATAGGGTTTCAAATTGTCATTAACTTACTGTGTGATGGCTTAGGAAACTCTTCAGGATCTGTTTTGTATCAAATACTTACCAAGCACCTATTTCATCCAGCCCCTGTCCTGTAGCAGGCAACTAGCCACGAATAAGACATGGTTTCTACTCTCCAAGAACCCACAGTCATGACAGAGACAAGGAACTAAAGTTGTAATTACAACACAGTGTCATAACAGCAATATTGAGCATAAGCATTTTATGGGACCACACATGAAGACCTAACTGGACTGAGAAATGTGGGTGGTATCAAGAAACTGCTTTTAATGACATCCATATGCATTGACACATACTGGGAGGGCTAACGGTTGGCAAAGTCACGGAATGGTGAGATCCCTCTGTAGTCCCGCATGGCCTGCCTTGGGGACAGTACGATGGCTCTCGTGGGAGTGTCTCCACTCTAGGGGAATCACTCCCTCCTCTTGGCTTTGCCAAGTACATGTTTCTCTGGGGGCATTTCTCCCTCACAGGACCTGTGTAGTTCCTGGTATTTCCTTATTAAACCCCTAGTACTTAGCACAGTGTCTGGCTCAGAATAAAGGCTCAGCAAACCTTTGTTGAATGTGATTGTATTGAAATGGCATTCCTTCGAGAGCCTGCCCGAACGGTGCCATCCAGCTGGAACCAGTGGCCTTATGGAATTCAGGGCTTTAAGCTCCATATTTACGGATGTGGATGAGCTAGAACTTATTTCAGGATGATAAACTAATGAGGAGATTTTAAAGTTCTGGGATCATTACTGAGACCCAAATCAGCTACTTACTAGGTGTGTGACATGGAGCATGTCACATAATTTTTCTGAATCTAAATGGTTTCTCCAGCATAGTGGGTGAGGGTGTAAGTGTCCCCTTGGCAAAGTTTTTATGATGATCCATACAGTGAAATGACATATGTGAAGGTGGTGATTCATGTTAAAGTACTAACACCAAGTGTTGTAGCTGTGGCTGAAGGTGAAGGGCCAATATTTGGAAGGGGCTTTAGAATTGTCGTGTGTAGTGACCAAGGTTTGATCCTGGACCTGTGGCGGAAAGCCCTACAGAGGAAGACTTCAACAAAAGGAAGAGGGCTCTAATGGCCAGAGCTGTGCAGAGCTGGGTGAGTCTCCCTCTGTGCTCACCCAGGCCAGTAGACAGTACAGAAGACACTCAAGGATGGGAGGCTACTGGGGCTGTGTCCCTTTGGGGTCCCTGAAACTCCACCTTGATTTGTCCATCATTGTGTATTCCCTCTTTTCTCAGAAGGAATCACAGGTGGGAAGAACAGTGGGCAGCATTTTCCTTTGCCCCAAATATTCCCTGACAGTGTGCTTTATTTCTTGTGAGGTGTTCTATCACTTGCAGCAATTACCAAGCACGTTTGTGATCCATCACAGAATCTGACAAAACATGGACATTCAGTTTGAGAGTCCCAGAATGCTAATTTGTAAACCAATCATATTTGTCACAGTGGTGAGAAATGGTGTTAAAATTGCTTTCAACATCTTAATTAGTGGTAGCCTTCTAGAGAAATGCAATGCTTCCAGCTCATTTTTTTTCTTATTTCTTGATTTGTTTTTCAAGAAAAAGATGATTAAAATTTAAATCGTGAGGATCGTCAAAAAGCAATATGCAGTTTAGGAAGCAAATGTGATTGGGGGTGGGGTGACTTTCATTTGCTTTAGAATGCCAAACAGCCTCTTGTCCTGTGTCCTGTGTTTACATCTGACCTTCGGGCCTTGGGCTAAGAGGCCCTTTGGAGGAAGTGTGGAAGGCTCTGGTATGGTAGGGTAATAAACCCCTTAGATCCGGTGGGAGACACTTCATTCTGAGATGTCTGAAAATAATAGTACTCACGTTGATCGTCACTATTTACAGGGCACTAACTATGCACTAGGCTCTTGGCTTTAGTAGACTGTATCTCTTCTTGTCTAGTCCTCCTAACAACCCCATGAGGTAAGTACCATTAGCATCCAGATGTCACAGATAAAGAAACAGAAGCTGCAAGAGGGGACATGACTTGCCATGATCACACAGCCAGCATTTCTAATTCTGAAATCTGTATTTGTAACCACTACTTCACCTTACCCTTGGAGTAAAGGCTCTGCACATCTTCACCAGGAAAGCAGGTGGTGATGGCTGTGCTCCTTACTTTTGTGTGGCCTCCAAGACATGGATGGCCTGATGCCCACTGACCTCTGCTTCTTGGTCTCTTGCCGGGTCCCTGCATTCCTCACCCACACCAGGCGGGCAGGGACCTGTGGTTGTGCGTGCTCCCCTACAGACCTCCATAACTCCCTTCAACTTAGAAGTGCATTTTAAATTCTGATTTGCTTGTTTGTCTAATCTCACAGAATTTTCTACAGAGCTCATGGACAAGAAAATAAAATTAACTTCCATATTGTTGCAGGACCTCTCCCCATGGTTGGCACATTGCACCATAATATGTATTTGATGAGGGAGGGAAGTCTGAGACTCGGCTTCTAAGTTTCTGTCTAGCAGCTGCTTTTCCCCCGGAGAGTATCCTCCCAACATGGGAGAGAAACACATGGACAAAGCAAAATATTAAAAACATCTAGGAAAGAGGAAGCCCCTGTAACATCTCCATGGGGCCAAGGTTAGTTCTTTCCTGTGTCTGAAATGTTTCACCCCTGGAAACAGTGCCAGGAGCACTGGAGTCTCTGTTCCCCATGACGCCCTTCCTCCCTCAGCGGCTCTGACCTCTGGCTGCACCATGGACAGCACGGAGCCTGCACTGAGAGAGTCCATTTAATTGGGCTGAGGCAGGACCCACAGGGGTGGCTTTTTATCAGTCCCCTCTAGTTTGCAGCATTATCTGTATCTGTGAATTTTTGTCTTTAAAACTTTTCATTGACTGTAACAGAATCAGTTAATTTTATTTCATCTGGGTTTTGAAAAAGGTGTCATATAAATTTAGGGAAAAAAAATTTGAATATGTAATTCCAAACAGTTGCAACAGTGGATTGAACAACATAAGAGAGCAATGCAGTAAGAAAAAACTCAACCCAATGAATTAGGTTCACAATCTGAAATGCTGTACGTGGTCATGAACTGAGAGGAGGTGTGCTAGGGTTAGGTACACATTTCAGCTCGGTCCATACAGCCAAGAGATCACAGGCAAGTAATTGAACCTCTCTGCCCTTAATTTTCCTCCTCTATAATCAATATCACAATATTAACACAGTAGGAGTTAGTATAAAGATTAAATTTTAAATTGAGTATAGCGGCGGGTATCCATTAGGCATTAAATAAATAAAAATTACACTTTTTTTCTGTCCTGTGGAAAATGGGTTTATCTACAATCTCAGTATTAACTTGGAAAATACACAATATAATTTGGCAAGACAGGAAACCTATAGATAAAATTAAGTAAAAACCAAAATAGTAAATACACCAAGGTCCAAATGGCAAAAATAAAAATTTATCTTCCTCGGCTCTTCCGAGGAGGGAGAGCTCGCCTCCACGAGGGCCAGAGGAAAGCTGCTGGTGATGGTGGGGGTTCTCTGCAGCCTGCAGAGGGGATGGGATCAGGCAGAGGTGATGCAGTGCACAGTGAGTCAGCACTTGGAAACAGTGCAGCAGGACTGCCTGCTGTGGCGCAGGAACACGGTGGCGCTGCTCTGGCCACTGCCACAAGGGAAGCAGCACATCCATCCTATTCCTCTCCTGGATTCTGCTCAGGAGTCGGATTTTCCCCACCAAGGGCTCATCCCAGTTGGCCAAGCGACACCAAGGTCCACCAGCTCACCGAGGATTCACTCAGGCCGGGGCTCCTAATGGCCCTGAGCACTGCAAGAAAATGTGTGTGAGTGGAAGGCGGGGTGCCTACTCTTCTCCAAGGAGAAGCCAAATTTCTCAAGTGATTTCCAAGGGAGGCTGGAATTCTGAAAAGTTAAGAACCCACAGGTTAAAAGGCAATCTGCAAGATCATGCACCCCAAACCATCTCAGCTTTAGCAAGTGGAGCAACTAGCTAAAACTTTTGATAGCTTATTAGAAGAGAAAATTTTCATAGGAAAATGTATTAAAAATGGAACTTAGAGTCAACCTTCGAAACCATCAGCAAATAAAAATGAAATCTTGGACAGCACTATATGAAAGAACAGGTGGAGCATGACAGATGGGTGACCATTTAATTTTTTTGTGCAAACTAGGAAACTTCTGAGAGTGAAAAGAGAAATTAAAAAGAAGTAAAATTTGATAACTTTGTTATCGATTACAAATTAGTTTCATTGTATTGTTGGAGCCACGAAATTGTTCTATCCAAAAGCAGTTTTAAAAATACATTTTTCCCCAAAATAGAATCCATGTAAGTTAACAATTTTTTTTTTTACATTTATTGTTTGGACGTTTAAAAATAGCATATGTTAAATACTTATTCTTAGTATCTATTTATGTAGTTTAATCAGTTTTTTAGCCATATCTGTCTCTAGTACCAAGTCACCATTATTTTTCTGAAGAGTGTATTTTCTTTCACTATGGGTTCTATGCTTTCATAAATTTTATTAATATACTAGCATACCTTGGAGATATTGTAGGTTCGGTTCCAGACCACTGCAATAAACAAATATCGTAATAAAGCAAGTTACACAAATTTTTTGATCATTTGAGCATATAAAAGTTATGTTTTCACTATACTGCAGTATATTAAGTATGAAGTAGCATTATGTCTAAAAAACAACGTAAATACCTTAATTAAAAAATATTTTTTTGCTAAATTTGCTAATGATCATCTGAGCCTTCAGTGAGACAATCTTTTTGCTGGTGGGGGGTCTTGCCTCAATGTTGGTGGCTGCTGACTGATCAGGGTGGTGGTTTCTGAAGGTTGGGGCCCTGTGGCAATTTCTTAAAATAAATCAACAATGAAGTTTGCTGCGTTGATTGACTTTTCCTTTCATGAAAGATTTTCCCGTAGCATGCGATGCTATTTGATAGCATTTCACCAGTTGTAGAATCTCTTCCAAAATTGAAGTCTATCCTCTGAAATGCTGCAACTGCTTTATCAACTAAAGTTATATAATATTCTAGGACATTTGTGGTCATTTCAACAATGTTCACACCATCTTCACCAGGAATAGATTTCATTTCAAGAAACCGCTTTGCTCATCCATAAGAAGCAAGTCCTTATCTGTTAACGTTTTATCCTGAGATTACAGCAATTCAGTAACATCTTCAGGCTCAACTTCTAATTCTAGTTTTTATGCTATTTCCACCATATCTGAAGTTACTACCTCCACTGAAGTCTTGAACCCTTCAAAGTCATCCATGAGGGTTGGAGTCATCTTCTTCTAAACTCCTGTTAATGTTGATATTTTGACCTCCTCCCATGCATCACAAATGTTTTTAATGGCATCTAGAATGGTGAATCCCTTCTAGAAGTTTTCAATTTACTTTGCCCAGATCCATCAGAGGAATCACTATCTATGTCAGCTACAGCTTTAAAAATATATATATTTCTTAAATAATAAGACTTGAAAGTCAAAATTTCCCCTTGATCCATGGGCTGCAGAATGGATGTCTCATTAACAGACATGAAAACAGCATTAATCTTCTTGTACATCTCCAGCAGAGCTCTTGAGTGACCAGATGCATTGTCAATGAGCAGTAATATTTTGAAAGGAATCTTTTTGTCTGAGCAGTAGGTCTTAACATTGGGCTTAAAATATTCAGTAAACCATGCTGTAAACAGATGTGCTATCAACCAGGCTTTGTTGCCCCATTTATCTTGCACAGGCAGAGTATATTTAGCATACTTCTTAACAGCTCTAGAATTTTTGTAATAATAAATGAACATTGGCTTCAACTTAAAGTCATGAACTGCATTAGCTCCTAACAAGAGTCAGCCTGTCCTTTGAAGCTTTGAAGCCAGGCATTGACTTCTCCTCTCTAGTTGTGATAGTCCTAGATGGCATCTTCTTCCAATATAGGGCTGTTTCATCTAGATTGAAAATTTGTTGTTGAGTGTAGCCACCTTCATCAATTATCTTATCTAGATCTTCTGGATACCTTGCTGCAGCTACTACATCAGCATTTGCTGCTTCACCTTGCACTTTTATGTTTTGGAGACAACTTCTTTCCTGAAACCTCATGAACCAACCTCTGCTAGTTTCAAACTTCTCTTGTACAGCTTCCTCACCTCTCTCAGCCTCCATAGAGCTGAGGAGATTTAGGACCTTGCTCTGGATTAGGCTTTGGTTTAAGGGAATGTTGCGGCTGGTTTGATGCTTTATCTAGACTACAAAAGCTCTCTCCAAATGAGCAATAAAGCTGTTTGGCTTTCTTAACATTAGTTTGTTCGCTGGAGTAGTGCTTGTAATTTCCTTGAAGAACTTCCTTTGCATTGACAGCTTGCCTTATAGCTGGGTGCAAGAAGCCCAGCTTTTGGCCTATCTTGGTTTTCAACATGACTTCCTCACTAAGCTTAATCACTTCTAGCTTTTGATTTAAAGTGGGTGATATGTGACTCTTCCTTTCATTTGAACACTTAGAAACCATAGTAGGGTTATAAATTGACCTAATTTCAATATTGTTATGTCTCAGTGAATAGAGAGGCCTGAGAAGAAGGAGAGAGATGGGGGAATGGCCTGGCAGTGGAGCAGTCAGAACACACAACATTTATAATTAACTTTGCCACCTTATGCGGGCATAGTAACATCAAAGATCACTGATCACACATCACTATAAAAGATATAATAATGATAATAATAATAATAATTTTTTAAAAGTTTTAAATATTGTGAGAACTACAAAAATGTGACATAGACAGGAAGGTGAGCACATGCTGCTGGGAAATTGTGCTGATAGACTTGCTTGACGCAGTGTTGCCACAAGCCTTCCACATATGAAAAACACAGTATCTTTGAAGCATGATAAAGCAAATAAAATGAGGTATGCCTGTACACAAAAATGCACAGATTCTAAGTGTACAGTTTGGTGAATTCTCACAAAGTAAATATAACCTCATAACGAGCATTTAGATCAAGAAATAGAATACTACCAACACCCCAGAAACCTTAAGTTACCTTCTCACTCTTTCATCAGATTTGACTACTGCCCTAAATTCTAACACAGTAGACTATTTTTGCTCATTGTGACCTTTATATAAGTGCAATCATACAGTATGTACTCTTCTGCATCTGACGTCTTTCTCTCAGCATTGTGTTTGTAACACTGACCCAAGAAGTTGGGTGTAGTTGTGGTTGGTTTATTTTCATGACTATGTGATGTAGGAATACATCACAATTTGCTTTTTTATCTGTTCTACTTTAGGTGAATATTTGGGTTGTATCCAGTTTTTGTCTGTTATGAGTGATGCTGCAATTGGCAGTCTTACATGTGTTTTGGGTACATTTATCTTGTGTATATAGATAAGGAACAGAATTGCTAGGAGTTAGAGTACGTGTGTTTTCAACCACAGTAGATTCTGCCAGATGGTGTTCCAAAATGATTGTGCCAGTTTAAATGTCCACTATCAGGGTGGAAGGGTTCCAGTTGCTCTGAACTGTGGTCAACATTTAGTATTGTCTCTACTTTTCATTTTAGCTACTGGTGGGTGTGTGGTGCTGTATCATTGTTTCAGCAATGATTCCTGAGTAACAAACTATATTGAAATTTGGAGGCTTAAAATAATAACCATTTTACTACATTGGACAATTACATGGCCAGCAATTTGTTCTGGGCTCAGCTGCTTTGTCTTTGCTCATCTTTCCACGGGTCACTCATGCTGCTGGAGCTATCCGGAGGCTAAATTGGTACTGGATAGTCCAACCTAGCCACACTAACAGTTCTGACTTTTGGTGTGGGTCGTTGGGTCTGCCTTACTGTTCATACGCTTTCTTATCCTCAAGGAGGCTAGCCTGGGCATGCTGGTGACAGCAGCATTCCAAGGAGGCACACAACACCACTTCTTTCAATTCTACAGGCCAAGGCAAATTGCAAGGGCATTCTATGTTCAAGAGCCTCTGGGATCTTGTGTGTAAACATGTTGTACTTGTGGAAATAAACATTACCTCTTTATGGGAGGAGAGGCAAACTCTCATTGCAAAGGGACATGCCTGCAAAGATGTAGGAAATTAATGAAGCTATTTTTGCAAACAATTAAAATACAATTTTTGTGATGTTAATTGGCATTCTCTAGATCATTAATAGATTTTAGCACTGTTTTCACAAGTTCATGGCTACTGCATATGCCCTTTTGTGAAGTGCTTGTCCAAGTTTTTGCCCATTAAAGGTATGCATTATATATTTTGAACAGATATCCTTTGTTAGATATACCGATCAGTATAATTTCTATTCTGTGTGTTCTAGCCTTTCACTCCATCAACAGAGTTCTCTAATAAATGCAAATTCTCAATTTTAATATTATATTTACCAACTCTTTTTAAAAAAATATCACTTTTGTTCGCTATTTAAGAAGTATTTTCCTACCAGAAAGTCATGAATTTTTTTTAGGTTTTACTCTTAAAGAGTTAGTTTTTCTTTTTATAAATAATAAGTCATAAATCATAAATACTGTGAACGATCCACCTGAAATTGATTTTGTGTAAACTGTGAAGTAAGGACCAAGATTCTTTTTTTCTATATGGTTGCCAATTGATTCAGTACAATGTATTGAAAATAATGATTTCTATACACTGCACTAGGGTGTAAACTTTGTCATGTAGTAGGTGATTATATGTGAGTGCATCTGTTTCTGGACCCTCTACTTTGTCCAGTTTATCAATTTGTCTATTATTGCACCACTATGGCAAAGTCTTAATTTTTATATTTTTATAACATCTTAATATTGCCAAGTCCTCCAGAATAATCCTTCTGCTCTTCAAGATTGCCTCTGTTATTCCTGGCATTTTGCATTTTCCTAAATATTTAGCATCAGCAAGTCAATTTCCTGAAAACAACCAGCTGGGATTTTGATTGAGATTGTATTGAGTAGAATAATTTGGGGAGAAATGACATCTTTGTGATATTGGGTCCTCTAGTCAGCAAACATGGCATATCTCTCCACTTATATTGTTCCTCTTTAATTTGTAATAATAATATTATATAGTCCTCAGTGTAAAGGAACCTCTTTTATGGCACTTACTCCTATTCGATTTTTTAATTGAATTTTGTATTGAGATTACTGTAGATTGACATGCAGCTGTAAAAAAAAAAAATAATACAGAGAGATTCTGTGTATAATTTACCAAGGTCCCCTCAAAGATAACATTTTGCAAAATTATAGTATAATGCCACAACCAGGATACAATCTACAGTTTTACTTGTAGTTACTTCTGTGGGTGCGTGTATTAGTTCTCTACAATTTTATCATAATTATAGGTTTTTGTATCCACCACCATAGACAAATACTAAACAGTTCTATTAACACAAGGAATTTTTTGTATTGCTCACCACTAACCTAACCCACCTTTCTCATGCACACCCACCTCCCTGCCCCTAAATCCTGGCAATAACTTATCTGTTCTTCATATCTAAAATGATGTTATTTCAAAAATGCAGACAAGTAAAATCACACAGTATGTATTATTTTTGAGTTAAATTTTTCCCACACAGGAAAATTCCATAAAAATTTATCTAATTATTGCATATGTCAGTAGTTCATTCCTTTTTTTTTTGCTGATTAGTATTTAATGGTATGCATGTAACACAGTTTGCTTAACCATTCACCTCTTTAAGGGTATCTTGACTGTTTGCAACTATTGACTATTATGAATAAAACTGTTAAGAACATTTATGTATAGACTTTTACGTGAGCATAAATTTTCATTCATTTCATTTTATTCCTGAGTGCAATTGCTGAGTTGCATGTTTAATTTTTTAAGAAACTGACTAAATATTTTTCAGAATGATGGCATCATGTTGCATTCCCAATAGGTATGTCTGAGGGATCTAGTTTCTCTCCTATCTCACCAGTATTTGGGTTTGTTAATTTTTTTTTTTTAAATTTTAGCCACTCTGATATGTTTGTAGTGATGTCTCATTGTTGTTTTAATTTGCATTTATTTGGTAGCTAATTATCCTAAACGTCATTTCAGAAGCTTATCTGCCATCTATTTATCCTCTTTAGTGAAATTTCTGTTCATGTCTTTTGCTCATTTTCTGTTTTTTTTTTTTAACCTGTTAAATTTTTAGAGTTCCTTCTATATTCTAGGTTTTAGTCTTTTTGAATATATGGCTTATAAATATTTTCATATAGGCTGTAGCTTGTCTTTTCATCCTCTTTACATGAGCTTTTGGAAAGCAAAAGTTTGGTGTTTTTAATATTAATGATGTCCAATTTATCAAATTTTTCTTCTTTATTTATCTTGGAAAATTGTACTATTTTACATAGATTATTTAATCCATTTATATTTAATATGAACACTGATATATTTGTTTTTTAATCTATCATCTTACTATTCGTTTTCTATATTACCTACCTTTTTATGTTCCTGTTTGTGTGTTTCTTCTCTCTCTATATATAGCCACTTATGTATATATATTCATGTGTGTGTGTTTGTGTGTGTGCATGTGTGTGTGTGGCTCAAACAAGAAAATTTATTTTATCACAGTCCTGAATGCTGGAACTCCAAGGTCAGGACACCAGTATGGTTAGGATCTGGAAGGCTCTTTTCCTGACTTGCAGACAGCCACCTTCTTGCTGTATTATCACATGGCCTTTCCTCTGTTCACATGGACAGAGACAGCCCTCTGATGCCTCTCACTCTTCTTATAAGGACACCAATCTTATTCAGTTAAGACCCTATCCTTATGACCTTATTTAACCTTAATTAGCTCCTTTAAAAACCTTTCTACAAACACAGCCACATTGGGGATTAACTACTGAACATAATTTTTGCAGGGACACATTTCAGTCCATAACAAGCCTACCTGTGTTACCTAAAAAGTTTTATCCCTTGTAAACATTCTGGTGTTTTACAAGATCAGAGTTTAAGTTAAAGGATTTCCCACATATACTACACTCATAAGGCCTTTCCCCATTGTGAACTCTCTGGTGATAATTGAGGTTAGCATGGTGGCTAAAGGATTTTCCATATTCACTGCAGTTATAGGCCTTGCTCCAGTGTGAACTCTCTGGTGTGTGATGAGGGTAGATTAAAGGATTTCCCACAGTCACTGCACTCATAAGGGCTTTCACCAGTGTGAACTCTCTGGAGCACAAAGAGGTTATACTTCCTGCTAAATAATTTACAACATTCACCACATCGATAAGGTCCTACTCAAGTGTGATCTCTTTGGTGTGTAATAAGGCTAGAACTTTGCCTAGAGGATTTTCCACATTCTTCATGTTCATGAGGTTTTTCTGAATTGTGAACTCTCGAATGGTCACTGAGGCTATAGCTTGTGCTAAAGGATATCCCACATTCATTGCACTCATAACATCTTTCCCCACTGAGGACTCTAGCTCTGAACAAGTGCATTTGTAGCTGAAAGCTTTCATGCATTCTCCCCAGTTGTAATGACTTTTTATACTATGAGACGCCTCTGTACTCTTGGTTATGCTGTTTGACTTCTCCCCACTGTGGAGGGCTTTTTGTTGGAGAAATCCTGACCTGGCCAGGAAGTTCTTCCCAACCCCCCTGCAGGTAAAGTACCTCCAAGATACATGGAACTTGCAGATGTTCAGAAAAGAGTCTTTTCCCACATTGCTTCTGAAGCATTTCTCTCCCATGTGCTGCTTCTGGTGCTGATGAAGGTAAGTAGTGAATTGTAATTGTTTTCCACAGGCCCCATCCATGTATGGTTTCTGCCCAAGATGTGATCCCTGGTGCTCAACCAAGTGCAAAATATCTCTCAGGATTGGGCCACATATCTCAGGGAGTTTGCCTTGGGAGTCCTGGCTTGTGACAATCCTTCTGCAGAAATGCTCTGCTGAGAAGTTGCCTGCTCATGCTCTGCTCCACACCAACATCCCAGGAAGGTAATAAGTGCCAAAATCTCCAGCATCACAACTTGGTACAGGCATTTCTGAGACTCATCAAGGAGACCCTGTCCCTCCCAGGAGAAGTGCATGGCCACGTCTTCAAAGGTCACAGTGCCCCAAGCCTGGTCCATCAGCATGGCTTCCACCATTGGATTCTGCAGGCACAGAGGGGCCGGGAATGGCAGGAAACTGTGGTGGGGGCCTGAGAACCACGGTGGTCTCTGTAATGGCCCAGGTGCCTTCATCCCAGATAGCACTGCCAAGCCTCAGACACACTTCTGTGCAGCAGGGACGACAGCTCCTCTAGCGTCTTTTTGGTCCCATCACTTTGGCTCAGATACAGTGCTCTGGAGCCTCTCACTTCTTCTATATTAACCAGATATTTTTATTATTCCTTCTTTTTTCTCTTATTATTTGTGCATTCTTTCACTTTTTTCCAGAATTTACCTTAGTTTTTTACTTAAATTCTTGACTTATTGCTGCCTTACAAAAATGCATTTTACCTTTTCCCCAGTAATTCTAAAACCTCCAAACACTTTACTTGCATTTAATTCTACATGCATTATAAACTCTGTGATATGTTACTATTATTGTCGGTGCAGCCTATACTGTATTCCCTCCACATAGATATACATCAGTATTTTTATATATGCACCTCCTTCGATTGTTCTTTATTCTTTTCCTGAAATTCTGTTTCTCTATCCACAAGGAGTCATATCCTTGTGCTTAAAAAATCTTTATTTATATCATCTCACTCCAGATAGAAAGACTATTATCAAACTGACAAAAGATAGTAAGTGTTGGCAAGGATGTGGAGAAAAGGGAAAACACACAGTTAGTGGTAATTTAAATTAGTACAGCCACTGTGAAAAGCAGTACGGAGGTTCCTAAAAATTAAAAATAAAACTACCATATGATCCAGCAATTCCAATACTGGGTATATATTCAAAGGGAATGAAATTAGTATGTCCAAGAGATGTCTGCACTCCCAGTTTATTGCAGCACTATTCACAATAGCCAAGATATGGAATCAACCTAAGTGTCCATCACTGGATAAATGGATAAAGAAAATGTGGTGTATGTACACAATGGGTTAGTATTTAGCCATAAAAAAAGGAATGAAATGCTGACATTTGCAGCAACGTGAATGAACCTGGAGCACAGACAAATACCATATGATCTCACTCATATGTGGAATCTAAAAATGTTGATCAGTTGGTTAGAACACAGCCTGTAACACCAAGGTCAAGGGTTTGGTTCTCTGTACTGGCCAGCTGCACCCCCCACCCCCCAAAAAATTAAAATGTTGATCTCATAGAAGTAGAGAGTAGAGCAGTGCTTACCAGAGACCGGGTAAGGGAGGATGGGACGGGGAGAGGTTGGCCAACAGTTCTGGTCTTCTATGGCACAGTAGGTGACTATAGTTAACAATAATGTATTGTATATTTCAAAATAACTAGAAGAGAGAATTTTGAGTGTTCTCAACAGAAAGAAATGATAAATGTTTGATGTGATGTATATGCTAATTACCCTGATTTTATTACATGATGTATACATACTGAAGCATCACATTTCACCCCATACATATGTACAATTATTATGTAATGATTAAAATTTTTGTGAAAATTTTTATTTAGCTTTTATTTCTTTTATTAGTGTATGTCTGTTGGTGAAAAAGCTCTTTCAGTTTTTCACATCATTTAACTAATAGGAAGTTTTCCTCATAATGAAGCCAATTCATTTTTAGCTATCATGTTACTTTTACCATGTGTGCAAGAAACATTGTAATTAAAAATTAGACCATTTTGGAAAATGAGTCAGTCAATATAAATGGAAAATTGTGCTCTATTGAGTGAAATGCAAACGTTCCTTCTGCAGATACTTTTTAAAGAACATTGTCTTTGGGTGCAATCTTTTTAAAATGTTCACTAACTTTTGAAATATAAGGGAACTTCAAAAATTTCATGGAAAATACAACTGAAAGATAATGCTAATCTTCCATAAACTTTTTGAAGTGCTCTCATAGATTTTGATTCATCTTTTACAGACTTGTTCTTCTGGTTTTATGTGCTCATTAATAACACTATGGCCCTAATGATTGTTATGGTAGCATTTTGTGCATGTTTATTAACATTCTTGAGAAATTAATTTCTGTACTTTGTCATCAAACATTTATTTTAATGGTTTGAGTTCATTGCTGCTGAAAGTGCTTATTAAATTTTTTAAAGGATTACCAAACAGTATGATTAATAAATGTATTTACATTGTACCAGAACACGGCTGGAGAGTTGGTTCTGAACTGGATATGGAGCTCCCTGTGAGCTGAAGGCAGAAGTGCCATCCCTTTGGAAAAGAGAGAAAGGCTGGAAACATCACTGTAATTTAACAGATGAGGAGTATACCTAGTGGTTAAGAGCACTGACCCTCCATGCAATTCTTGGCTTAAAGCTGTTGACTTTGGGCTGGAGGGAAGTAAATTACCACTTCATTGTCAGCCAATAATCATTTTCCAGGAAAAGAGTTCTAAGATGGCGACAGGTCTGGAGCGGCCGTGACAGGAGACAGCGCGATCCTGTGAGCTGTGCGCTGTGATACCAGAGTATTGATTGCATTTTCAAGAGCAACAAAAGGCGAATAATTCTTTCAACAACGATCCTACATCAACAAACAAGCGGCAGCAGGTTCGACGTTTAGGGGGCCGACACAGAGGAGGACTCCTGAGAGCGCCCAAGCCCGGCTGCGGGAACGAGCGATCAGCCCAGACAACAAAGGCCAGGAAAGCCAGCAAAGGACTGCGCAGAGGTGGAGTGAAGCACGCAAGACCGGCCCAACTCTGCGTGCTCTGTGAGTTACCCCCAGCCCAGCCCCACTTGTGGGGCGAAGCCCGACTGCTCCCCGCCCGCCTGGCCCCC
>NW_007728957.1:152671-222813 GCF_000696425.1 Galeopterus variegatus
AACCCTTCAGCAAATAGGGTTGGGCACAGACTTCATGAATATGACCCCAAAAGCACGGGCACCCAAAGGAAAAAATAAACAAATGGGACTATATGAAACTAAAAAGCTTCTGCACAGCAAAAGAAACAATTAACAGAGCTAAAAGACAGCCAACAGAGTGGGAGAAAATATTTGCCAAATACACATCTGACAAAGGACTAATATCCAGAATATATAAAGAACTCAAACAACTTTACAAGAAAAAAACAAGCAACCCAATCAAAAAATGGGCAAAAGAGCTAAGCAGGCATTTCTCTAAAGAAGATATAAAAATGGCCAACAGTCATATGAAAAAATGCACAACATCACTCAGCATCCGGGAAATGCAAATCAAAACCACACTGAGATACCATCTCACCCCAGTTAGGATGGCAAAAATCCAAAAGACGCTGAAAGATAAATGCTGGCATGGTTGCGGAGAAAAAGGAACTCTCATACATTGTTGGTGGGAATGCAAAATGGTGCAACCCCTATGGAAAATGGTATGGAGGTTCCTCAAACAGTTGCAGATAGATCTACCATATGACCCAGCTATCCCACTGCTGGGAATATACCCAAAGGAATGGAAAACATCAAGTCGAAGGTATACCTGTTTCCCAATGTTCATTGCAGCACTCTTCACAATAGCCAAGAGCTGGAATCAACCCAAATGTCCATCATCGGATGAGTGGATACAGAAAATGTGGTATATCTACACAATGGAATACTACTCAGCTATAAAAACAAATGAAATACTGCCATTTGCAACAACATGGATGGACCTTGAAAGAATAATACTGAGTGAAACGAGTCAGGCAGAGAAAAAGAAATACCACATGTTCTCACTTATTGGTGGGAGCTAAAAAAAAATAAAAACAAAAAACAAATCAATTCACTCACATACACACACACACACACACACACACAAAAAAAAAAACAAATACTGCCATTTGCAACAACATGGATGGACCTTGAGAGAATAATATTGAGTGAAACGAGTCAGGCAGAGAAAAAGAAATTCCACATGTTCTCACTCATTGGTGGGAGCTAAAAATAAACAAATTAATTCACCCACAAACACACACAAAAAAAAACCGGGGGTGGGGGTGGGGAAGAAGATGTAACAACTATACTTTTTTGAAGTTGTTACAACAAGCAAACGGAAAGGACATTCTTGGGGGGGAGGGGAGAGAGGGAGGAGGGAGGGAGGTGTCGGTGATGGGCCATAATAATCATATACATTGTATATTGACAAAATAAAAATTTAACGAAAAAAAAATAAATGTATTTACATGAGGCAAAAGGTAGTAAGAGCATTCAAGACCACTGTCCCATTCTTAATGGCAAAGCTCTTCAGTGTCTATTTTTTAAAATCACATTTCAAAGGCTCTCAGCCTATTGTTACTAATTTTCCACAGTTCCTGCTGACTGGCAACCTGGAGGTTCATGCACCACCCACCCACCCCCATCCCCCCAGCTGCTGAACACTGTGACACAACTAGCTGGTGCATCTAAGAGATGGACTGGGGCAATGGCTTCCACTACTTCTCCAACCACCACAGAAACTGCAAGGTATTACCTGTTGCTAGTCACAGGACCAAGCACAACTCATTTTATAAGAAAACCTGCATGCTGTCTCCAAAAAGGGAGGTATTAGTTATGGCCTGGAAAGGGCGAGAATAAAGGGGCACAGGTTGCTGCTGGTGGTTTTACTTTTAATCATGTTTTCAATTGGAAAACTCTGTTAACTGCATATACTTTTCATACACACCACTACATAAAACCATGGAAGAACAGAGTTGACAAGGTGCAGGTCTGTCAACCCCAGCCTGACTTATTTTCATGTCACTATTAATAATAAAGATTATTAAATATAAAATCTGTTAAAATATGAATTATATGAATTCTTACCAGATGAAATGCCAACACAATAGTTGTGAAGATTTGTGGTCTCCAAGAACTAACAGAAGAGGATAAACAGAATGGGGGAAACATATGGAGAAAAGGGCGCAGGTATGAGTAAGAGATCATTCTCACAGTGAACAGATGATCAGGGATTACCACTAGATACCAAGTGGAAGTCTCCATCAATACCCAAATGTGTGATGTGCAGTTTGCTGCCTATACCTGTTAACTGCACAGTTGACATCTTTGTTTTAGGTTCAGTCATTTCCAACAAACACTGTTAATCTGAGAAAGAACCTATTATCCAGCTACTCATGTAAGAAGGCAACTAGTATCTCTGACATCTAGAAGGGTCAAAGTCAGATGAGGAGCACTATCTGCAGAGTGTCAAATGTCAGGGTCTGCCGTATACTACATTAGCAAAGATAATGAAACAAGAACATGAAATGTGGGGTCACAGGCCAGAGATTTCACTCATGCAAAAACAGAATACTTGAATAAAACAGGTGATGGGGTGTAAAGTTGGAAAGCTGAGTTAACCAAGTGAAACAAGTCTTCACATAGCAGGTGAGAGAACTGGAACATTTTACCCACAGGCACAGTGAACCACTGAAAGATTGTGAGCAAGCAGTGAACTATGATGGTAAAACTGGAGGAGGATTAACCTGTTAGAGAAGTGCAGGCAGGAGGGAAAGAAGCCTGAAGGCAGGGACATGAATCAGAAGCAACAATGTGGCAACATGATTAAGGGACTGCTTTTTCTCAGATTATGGACTGAGTTTGTATGTTTAAATTTCACCACTAACTGCAAGTTTTTTGACAGAATAAAAATATGCAGGTTGGGACCCACCTGGTTAGACAGCCCTCCAGAATTCTCTGTAAGTGACTAAAACTCTGCCTCCTGCAGGAGTGAAGACTTTTGGTATGTTGCTCTGCTGAGAGCTAGGTTTCCCGGTGAGATAGAAACCCACACTGACACTATGCACAGTCTTTTCTGCACGGGTGGACTTCCTCCCGGGGCCCTCATCCTGGGTGAGTTCTTTAACTTAAACAAAAAAAGTTTCATTGAGAATGGCTCGATCTAAAGCAGGTGTTAAGAGTAGGGCCCCAAAGCTTGGAAAGGAGCAGAAAGTAGTATTATTTTTTGAACACTAATTTTATGACAGCTTTAACATTTCATTGAATTCCTCAGTATTAGAACACAAGTATTATAATACCCATCGACTGATAGAGAAATTAATAGTCAGCTTAAATTACACAAGGTACTAAAGCGAGTAGTTGGTAAAGTGAAGGTTCTGCAAGGTGTTGTTAACTGTGGAGTTTATAGACTTTCCATCCCCTTGAGCTCTCTCTGACGAACAAAAACAGGAGAAAAGTAATGAAGGAGAATCACAAAGTCATCACAGTAACTATAAATCAGAAAATATATCATAAGGCTTTTCCACTCATTTAGGTGTGACATAGATAAATGAATTAATTTAATATTACCTGAATATGTACAGCAAGCCAATTAGAGCAAGGCCCATTTATAGTAGAGCAAGGGTGCAGACATGCAACATGTAGTTGTAAGGTAGTATCAGTGTCACAGTATATAGCGACTGTGATCAGTAACTGCTTATACTATTTTGTTGTTAGTCATTATGTTCTGAGGAAATCATCAGTGTTCCTCTTTCAAGAGAAGTCATGAGATTCAGTATCAGCCTCACTAAGCAGAAAGGAGGGCTTTTTTTAATTGAAAGATAATTGATTATATATATTTGTGGGGTACAGAATTGAATATCAATACATGTGTACAATATGCGGGGATCAAATCAGAATAATTAGTATACTCATGTTTACCAAGCATAATCAATCTTTGTGACCCTTAACTAATTTCTGGCTAACTCCCCTCTCCCTCCCCCTTTCCCACCTCTAATAACCACAGTTCCATTCTCCCTTTTTTGGGGGGGCGGGGAACTCAATGTATTATTGTGATTCTTTCTTTTTCTTTCTTTCTTTCTTTCTTTCTTTCTTTCTTTCTTTCTTTCTTTCTTTCTTTCTTTCTTTCTTTCTTTCTTTCTTTCTTTCTTTCTTTCTTTCTTTTATTCCTTCCTTCCTCCCTCCCTCCCTCCCTCCCTCTCTTCTTTTCTTTCTTTATTTTAGCTCCCACTTATGAGTGAGAACATATTTCTCTTTCTGTGTCTGGCTTATTTCACTTAACATAATTTTCTCTAATTTCATCCATGTTGCTGCGAATGGCAGAATTTCATTCTTTTTATGGTATAGTAGTATTCCTTTGAGTATATATACCACATTTTCCTTATCCAGTCATCTGACAATGGACATTTAGGCTGGTTCCAACTCTTGGCTATTGTAGAGCTGCAATAAACACGGGAGTACAGGTGTCCCTTTGACATGATGATTTCCATTCCTTTGGGTACATATCCAGCAGTGGGACTGACAGATTGTATGGCAGTTCTATCTGCAGTTGTTTGAGGAAACTCCATACTGTTTTCCATAATGTCTGTGCTAATTTACAGTCCCCCCAACAGCATAGGAGGTCTCAGAAGGGAGGACATTTGAAACTTTGGATATGATGACATGAGCATGAAAAATGAGACACAATGGGTGGGGCTGTGGTGGGAACCACTGAGCTTCATCAATGCAGACAGCAGCATAAAAAGGCTTTCTCCTTCCCTAGCCTGCCCACAAGCCTTCCAGCACTTCAAATATTCTCTGGCTGTATTCGTTCTAATGGCCCTGGAATGCCTGACTTCGACAGTACTAGCCACATCTCTGCTCTTTAAAACTTAGGCAGTCACACTAAGTTCCCCAGTTATGACAATTGGTGCTGTCCCAGAACACGGGCTTACTTAAGGTGATCCTGGCATTCTTTGCTCTTGGCTGCCTCCAGTAGGGTGCTCACTGCTGTTCCAATCTTCGGGACCCACATTCTAACATTGCACAAATTGGGGAAGGAGGTTAGTTCCCATGTTCTATTTCATCATTAGCTGAACAAGTAGGTGCCTACAAAAGGACAGAGCTGAAGATGCACAATATCTGAGGACAATCTGATGTGTTCGAGTCCATTCCAGGAAGGAAAACTGGTTGTTAGGGCTCTGGAGCTAAGGGACTGTTGAGCTCTGAATAATTAATTGTGAGTTCAGGCAAAGCTGGGCCCTGTTAATGATCTACCTTCATGACAGTGGGAGCACAGGGCTCAATGATCATAGGAACTCTCTTGCCACAATACAACCAATTTTTTTTTTTTTTTTTTTTGTTGACTGGTAAGGGGATCGGAACCCTTGGCTTGGTGTCGCCCGCACCGCCATTGAGCCACCGGCCATCCCTATATAGGATCTGAACCTGTGGCCTCCGGCGCTCCTAGCGCCGCTGCGCTCCCAGCGCCGCACTCTCCCGAGTGAGCCATGGGGTCGGCTCCAATACAGCCAATTTTAAGTGAAGTCATTCCTTTTCTTAAAATTCACTCATTGTGATAGTTAAATTTATTAAATAAATATTCTTTAAGACCTTCACACATGCTGGGCATTTTTCCAATCTTTTACCTATAAGGAAAATATAACAGCATCACAACAAGATATCACTGAACAAGTATCAGCATGATTGAAATTAAAATACCAAATGTTGGCAAAGATACAGAGAAAGTAGAGAATTTACTCATTGCTTGTTAGAATGCAAATTGATATAGTCACTTCGGAAAACTGGCACTCTCCTCTAGAGCTAAGCATACACATACCATATGGCACAAAAATTCCACCACTGGTTGTATTCAACAGAAGTGGGTACTTATGTGCTCTAGAAGACATGTTCAAGCATGTTCTTAAAAACATTATTTGGAATGTGGAAACAATCCTAATAGGATGGATAAATACATTGTGGTATTTTTATACAATGGAATACTATTCACCAATGAAAATTAACAAAATAAAACTACACTCTAAAATATGGGTGAATTTTAAAAGCAACATTTTATGAAAGCATCCAGACACAAAATAATAAATACAAAATTATTCCATATATACAAAATTTAAAATTAGAATGACTAATACTCATATATGGTGTTTGAAGTTGGGATAGTGTTTAACTTTGAGAGCATGGCGGGGCAGTAGCAGGGCCTCGAGGGGGACTCAAAGGATGCTGGTGATATTATGTTTTCTGTATTTGTTACACAGGTGTGTCACCTTGGGCTAACTCTAAGTATTTATAGTTTGCGCAATTTTCTTAGGTACTGCACTTCAATTTTTAAAAGTTTATAAAAATAAAAAAGATGAAAAATAGAAAAACACAAAGAACAGAAAGTGTTTTATCATCCAAGTGAGATAGATAGTGTTTGGTGTGTGGTCTCATACATCTCAGAAGGACGGTCTTCTAGGATGGACTCAGTGGTCCTTACTCAGTAGACTCAAAGTCACAGACAACTTTTCTCCCTTGCATCCTGGAACCTCTCTAAAGGCCTTTTAATAGCCTTTATCTACATTCCTTCTCCCTTAAAATGTCTTCTAGAGGGCTGTCAACTAGTGGAACACAAAGGCTTATGCATGCCTTAAGTTTGGGGGAGAACGGTGGGGAGGAGCTTCTGGCAACATCTACAGATTGGTCATTGTATGCCCTCAAGATTTTCTCTTCATCTTTGGTTTTCAGAAGTTTGAAATACATTGTGCTGATGCCCATGTGTTTTTGATTGTTTTGGACTGGTTTGGTTTTCAGTTTTGTTTGTTATGTTTTTTTATTTATCCTCCTTGTTATTTTCTGAGCTTCAGGGATCTCTGGTTTAGTGGGTCACTAATTTGGGACATTTTTGCAGTTACTTCTTTCAGTATTTCTTCTGTTCCATTCTCTTTCTGGGATTCTGACTGTGTTAGACCATTTGATATTGTCTCATAGCTCTTGGAGTCTCTGTTCTATTTTTTCATTTTTTTCCTCTTTGTGTTTCAGTTTAGGTAATTTCTATTGACCTATCTGATTTCTTTGTCAGCTGTGTCAAGTCTGCTAATAAGCACATTTAAGTCATTTTTTTATAGAAACCATCTGTGTGCTTCTGATTTCTATCGTTTTCATTTGATTCTCATAGTTTCCTTCTCTTGGTGAAATTACCTATCTGATTATGCATGTTTTCTACCTTTTCCATTAAAGCATTTAACATGTCAATCATAGTTATTTTAAATGACCTTTCTTACACTTCTAACAACTGTGTCAATTCTGAGTCTGGTTCTGACCATTATAGCCTGCCCTTCCCTCTTTGTATTCCTCATCAAGTTTTGTTGCTGTTGTTGCAGTTTAGACCTGTTGTATAGGATGGTAGGTACCTAAGTAAATATTTTTTATGCTTGAAGATGAGTGCAACTTATCTTCTGCTAGGCATTTAGTATGGGGTGTGTGTTAATCTAGTTTAAACTCTACCAGGCTGAGTTTAAAGTTCACTACTGCTGTGGTTACTCTCAGTGGACTAACAATTCAAATTCCTTCAGTGATTCCTTGTATTTGCTTCTCATGGTTTGGGGTCTTCCTGTTATACTGTGTCTCTCAGCTCTGCCAGCTGTTATTTGAACTCAGCGCCTATTAGCATGTTGGTGAAGTATGGACAAGGGGTGGACAAATTTTCTGATGTTTCTCTTAAGACTCAGTCTTAGGCAGGCCTTTGAACCTGAGTCTTGAGGTTCATAACTGATCCTTTCCCCTCTACATGTAACCCTGGACCCAGAATGTGTCCCTGATCCTCCTATGTAGTAGGGTTTTGTCCCCCTCCCCCATCACCGTTATTGTCCCCCAGATGTAGGGGGCTGCCACAAGTATCTTCAGGCTGCGGAGTTCATTGCTTTTCCCCTGAAGTTTAAGGTTTTCATCCATAGGAGTGATGGGTTTGGGTAGATTTCGCTGTGGCTGCTGTTCCCCTCCCACAGCCACACCACAGGGGAGCCTTCTCTGAGGTATCTTCAGTCTTCCCTGTGGGAGCCTGATGGAATTCCTGGAGAAAAAGCCTGCAAGATATTGTGAAGACCCCTATGTCTTCAACCCCTAGATTCTTTCATACTCACATGATGGCCCACAATCACTTTTAAAAATTGGTTAAAAATTTATAGTTTCATTTTCTTACTGTTATAGATAGTATTCTATAATTTCTGTCCTAGGTAAGCAAATTATTTGGCTTTGTATCTCCTTGCAGGGTATCGTCTCTCTCTCTCTCTCTTTAGATTTCAGGTTAACTGTTTGCCCTATGACCTTAACTCTCTGATTGGCTCAAGAAAACTCATTAATTTGCAGTTTGTCCAGCTTTTTTCTTGCAGTAACAGTAGCAGCAGTAGTCTTTTTAGCTCTCTACATCTTAGAGTTTAAATATATTGAGCCTTAATACACTAAAATTTTTTTAAATAATACAGCTTGTGATTTTCTGGTTCTTAGCATGATTATCGTGTTTGCATTCTGCACATTTTGTATATTATCTTATGAGACTCTTGATCCTGTTTAAGTCTTCTATGTTAGCAGACACACATCTTTTTAAGTTGAGTGTGTGGGTTCTGGAGCCCTCTCATGTTCTGCTAACTTCCCCGTTCTGAATAGATAAGGCCAGCTGTGTGGCTGCGTGTGAGGCAGGGGAAGGATCAGCCTGCCAGGTTCTGCTGGAAAAGCTCTTCTGGGGCCGGCCCAGTGGCGCACTGGAGAGTGTGCCACTTGGGAGCGCAGCGGCGCTCCCGCCGAGGGTTTGGATCCCATGTGGAGACCAGTTCCCGCTCACTGGCTGAGCGTGGTGTGGGCGCAGCACTGAGGGTTGCGATCCCGTTGCCGGTCCCAGCCCGGTACGGGCGCGACACTGAGGGTTGCGATCCATTGCCGGACATGAAAAAAGACAAAAAGGAAAAAATAAATAAATAAATAAAAAATAAAAATAAAAATAAAACCTCAAAGTAATGTAACTTTTAAGAAAGATATTGCATATCGGAAATAATTAAGGAATATAGTGATTGGCCTAACATTCCAATATCAAACAATTATGTCTCTCTTAAGAAAAAAAAACCCTCCGGGGCCAAATGGATTCTTCATTTTTCATTTAAAAAAAGGAAATGGACAAATGTACCAATCTGGTAGGGGATGTTGATAATGGGGGAAATTTATGCAAGTGAGGGGGCAGGTGGTGTATGGGAACTCTCCGTACCTTATGCCTTTTGCTGTGAACCTAAAATTACTCTAAAAATAAAGTTCATTTGAAAAAAAGAAAATAAATATATCCTACACTGCAAACCATTCCGTGGAACTCAAGTGGAAAACTCCCACCATATTTTAACACAACATAATAACCCAAATACCAAAACTTGAAAAAATTATGTGCAAAAAATTTTATGACCCGTGTTTCATATTAATAGAGCTGGTAGTTGCAAACATTATAAATGTACTAAATTCCACTAAGTTGTTCACTTTAAAATGGTAAATTTGGTTAGATGAATTTCACCTTAATAAAAATAATATTTAAATAATTGTTGGATCTTAATGTTCTCACTCATATGTGGGAGCTAAAAAATAAATAAATAACAATAACTTGAACTTTTAGAAGTAGACTGTAGAATTGAGAAAACTAGTGTCTGGGAAGGGGGAGTAGTGTCAGGTTGGTTAATGGACACAAAATTACAGCTAGATAAGGAAAATTAGTTCTAGTGGCGCACAGTAATACTATACATATATAATTAACAATAATTTACTGTATGTTATCAAATGGCTAAAAGAGATCAAATGTTCTCCTCACAAAGAAATGATTCATTTGTGTAATGATGAATATGCTAATTATCCTGATTTGATTATCACACATTGTATACGTGTAATGAAATATAACTCTGTACCACATAAGGATGTACAATCAATACATTTCAATAAAATAAATTAAATTAATTAAAATAAATAAATAAATTGAAGGATAATTGGAAGATTAAAATAGGATATTTTTAAACTATTGTATTGGCCAGAGTTCTCCACAGAAACTGAACCAACAGGATGTGTGTGTGTGTGTGTGTCTGTGTGTGTGTGTGTCTGTGTGTGTGTGTGTGTGTGTGAGAGAGAGAGAAGGAATATTTGCGGGGTTTGATATTCTTTTACAATGCTTCCAGGAAATCTGGTAGATGTTCATGTTGAGTTACTGAGGCAGAGGGAAGAGGGAGAATTACCCTGGAAACCAACACAGCTGCTCAGCCAGGGGACTGAGAGCCTCAGCTCTGCAAGCAATGATGGTGGAATGCTGGCTCTTACCTGGCTGCTCTCAGATCCTGTTCTTCCCAAGAGCCTGGAGACTGCTTAGGTAACCATAATCTCCAACTGCAACATTTTGAAAAACCCCACTCAAGTCTCTAAGGAGTGAGTATAGAGGGGGCCCAAGGTGAAAGCCGGTAACAAACCCAAAATGTAATTACTCTAAACTTTTTCTAGGATAGTTATACAGTAGATGAGTGGGGAAGAGCAGGGTCATGATGTGCTGCATCAGTGTGAGATTTGCAAAGTGATTCCTCTTTCAGTGGACTTCAATTTCTTCATGGGGATTAATAACCATGTCAATCCTCAGTTAAGTTATAGTCGCTAGATATTTTCTGCATTCCTACCAGTTGCCAGGTGCAATACCACCTGTGGAGGTTGCAGAGGAGGCATACAGTTTCCATTGTGCTCACAGTCCACTCATTAGCAAGAGGGACTTGAACATAAGCGAAGAAGCTTTATACTACAAGTGATTTCATAGAAAAGCAAACAATTGTTGCCTAATCAATAAGAAATGGTGCCTGGTGATGAGTTACAGATTCCTAATGCCAGTGGCTGTCTTCCTTCGCATAAATAAGTCTAGAGTTGGCTGTCCAGGGCTGTGTGGTACAGGCTCTATAAAGCTACCAGAGACCCAGTCTCCTTCATTCTTTCTGCTTTACCATCCTGGTGTGTGTCTTTCTACTTCAAGGCCACATGGTGGCTGCTGGAGCTCAGACCTTGTATCTGAGTTCCAGAGAGAAAGAAGGGGAAGGTGAAGGAGCAAAATGAACACCCTTCCCAATTGTCCAGGAGCTCCACCCATTATATCTCTTTGACCAGTTTTACTGCAATGACATGTGGGAAATGTAGTCTTTTAGCTGAGCACATGTACACTGAATAAATCAGGGATTTGTTACCAAGTGTATCATCCAGAAGCAGAGTCACTATGAGTTACATAGAATAAGAAATTTATCAACAGGATTAGACCATTTGCAACTGTAGAGATGATTAGGAGACTGTGTAGGGCTCAGCCTTCATGCCTGATATTGGTTCTTAGCCTGAAGTCAGCCTGGCCATCAGATAGGAAAGAAAGTTAGAAGTGATATGGGGGGTGGGGTTGCAAGGACAAACTGGAACCTATGAGCATGGCTGGAGCCCATGAGGACAAACTGCATCCTGTGAGAGTCAACTGGAACCCACACCTGTTGCTCACTGTCTCCAACCTTAATCATGTGGATAAGCTGCAGGAAAAGCTGGTGCCTTTTGCCCAGGAGTGATGCAAGCACTCTAGAACTCGGGACTCAGAGCAGCTGAAAGAGGCAGTCTTGTCAGAACCGACCAGGTGAGCCAACGAGGCGGCAACGGCACCCCTGAACACAGCAGCTTCCCAACCTGGTGCTCTGTCTGGAACTTCGAGCATGACAATGTTTGCTTTACCTCTGCCTTCCAAATCATATTCAATACTTTTCTGGCCAACCCTTACCCAAAACTATACAGAAAGGAATGTGGGAAAAGGTAGTTTCAATTTGTTTAAGTTGATATAGTTTAAATCCTAGCCCAGGGTTACGGGGATAATGGACATTGCGCAGGCCAGGAGCCCATCTCCCACAGGACAGTAGAGGGATAAGATATCCTGGGAAGGAAGGAATGAGCCGGAACTGGGCTGTGAAGGATGACGTGTTTTCCAAATGCACAGGAAGTTTCCCAGATCCAAATAGTAGCACGCGCCAGAGAGGAAGAAAACAGAGTCTGGGTTCTGCAGGCCCTTTCATATTGCTGGAGCATGAGATAGGTGTGGCATTGGAGGAGTGGGAGAAGAGAAAGCTGAGAACCACAGAACTGTTTACTGTTTTTACCTTTTTTTTTTCTTTTATGTAACCTCATAATATAATGGAAAACATTGTAGCTCCTAACACTCCCATGTTTAACAGGACTTGACCCCTTGCCAAGCATGTAGGGCTGCATGTATCAGTGAGGATTGTGTCCAGCTTTAAGTAACAGAAATTCAAACGACAGTAGCTTGGACAGAAAAGGTTTTATTTGTCACAAAATACAAAACATCTGTGAGAAGTTCAGGCAGGTGAGATATCTGAGCAGTGACACCGGGCCTTTCCAACATATATGCTCTTCTTTGCCTTCTGAGTCTCTGGGGTTGGGTTCACTGGCAACGGATGCCGAGACCAGCCATTGTCTTAAGAGGGTTCACTAGGGAGAGCTTTCGGGAGGTACACCAGTTAGGGACGTGAGGATGTGAAGAAGGCAGGTCTGGGCAGAGGGAGAAGCTGAATAGCAAAGCAGATGCAACTGATGCCTTAGCCTGTTCCACGAGGGCTCTGAGGCTGGGATGCCTTCAGAGTCATCTCGAATGTTGGCACTGCCATGGCCTCCGTATCCTGCAGCAGCCCCTCACTGCCTGGGCAGTGGTGGTGCCCTGAGGCCAGGGACAATTCCTGAGAAGCAAAGCAGTTATGTCCTCAGCTACTACTCCCAGTAGATGGGGGACAGGTATGTGGCCTTCAAGTGGGGGACCTTGGCAGAGCCCTCAGAGTCCACCACAGATAGCAAGATTTCATCCTCATGCATGTCACTTCATGCCACAGGTAGCTGCTGAGCCTCGTGGTCTCACACCCTCTCCCAAGAAGGTTGTAGAGGCACACAGGGGCAGAGAGGCTTTTCCCCAAGTCTGCACCTCTCAGTCATGAAGGAGTGTCTTCCTAAGGAATTCCTACCCTCACTTCGTTTTCTGGAACTTTGACCTATTATCAGTTCTATCGTAAGGGAAATTGGGAGTTTAATGCTAAGGATGTTACTAAAGACCCTGTGCAACAGCTGAGTTCTTTAGTTAAAGAAGGGAGGGAATGGGCATTTGGAAGGCTGACATACTGTGTATGACGACATAAAACAAGTTAAGGAGATCTGGACCCTGCCCACCACAAGTTCAGGTGTGCGTTGGCAAAGGTTTGAGGAAAAAGAAACCATCCCCTACTATAGTGCAAAGGAATGCTGGAACTTGGCTTTGGAGAATAATTTGTCTGTATGAGTAGATGTTAAAAATGTGCACACTCTTCAGCCCAGAATTCCTCATCTAGAAATAGATTCTAGGAAAACTCTGGCCCATGTATCTATAAAGGAGGCATGTATGTGTATGTTCCTTTCAACATTATTTATAGCAATGAAACCTATCTAAAAAAACCTAAGTGGCAAATGCAGGAAAAAGGATGAATAAAATGCAGTATACTCATATAATGTGTTTATTCACTCTACAGATACTCCTGAGGTCCTAAGGGCTGGCCCCTGCCTCCCTCTCCAGGGCCTGAGAATTGGCCAAGAAGATCTGGCTGATCCATGTGTCCTTGGTTGGGCCTTTGATTCTTTCTGAGTCTGCTTGTGCTCAACTGGACTCCTTTTTGTTCCTTTCTTAGAGTTGCAGCAAAACTTTGATTTGACTGAATGTATCTGTCCTGTTTAACCAGAAACGATTGTTAGTGTCATATTTCACCAGATATAATGCAGGTAGCAAACAGAGCATGTGTGGTCCCCAGTGTCCTGGCTTCTGGTTGCAGCTGGCTTTAACCAAAGCCAGTCATCAGATCTGTGAGAATGACTGAGGGTTTGTGTGCCTCTGAATATAAAACGTAACAGAACTGAGAGCACAATTGTGTCAAATCCCACCCAAACTAATTTATCAGTTTTATTATTTATGAGCTTCTTGACTCAAAATCAATTGTTTTTAAATGGCTGTTCTTGTGGATTCAAAATTGCATGATCAATTTAATTATACGTTTGATTATGAATTATATAGAGACATATTCATTCTATTATTTGTTTATGAATAAATATTTCAATAGTAAGTAGCATATTCTATATAACTAGAATTGTTCTCGTTGTGACTTGTGGTATTTCTAAATTAAATTCTTCCATCCTGAGCTTTACCAAATGTAGGATACTAAACCCCGAATGCCATCTCGCAGCTGGAGGAAATGAGTGGAGCTATAAGGTGACCTCCCACCAGAGAATGCAGGAAATTGGTTCCTATCGCTGCACACCCCCAAAACAAACACACACCCCCAGTGCAGCGAGACTGGGAAAATGGAAGAGACCAGGTGTCTCAGTTGGCCAAAGTATGAGCCGTTTGCCCTGAAGAGAGATGCTCAAGCCTCATTCAGGCTGTCTTTACTCTGCTGTAGAAACGATTCTAACAAGAGATCACAGGGCTCTGACCCAAACATTTACCTTTACCTGGTGGCTCTCTTGACTTGCCCACTTCATCCTGCGGGAATAGCTCCCCGGTGCCCTCAGGGACAATGTTTCCTCCTTAATTATTTAAGCCAGTGCCCAGGGTTCATTCTGACTACCTGGCCAGCTGGGTCCTGCACACCTGCAGGTGGGGGAGCCACAGGGGAGGCCTCAAGGCCCCACAAATACAGGGGAGGTTTCCAGCCCCAGAGTCCAGGTCTTGACATGCCAACGTGACTTCTGCACACATTTTTCAAGGCTGTGCACAAGCCCGCTGCCTTCACTCCACTGTAGCAGACTCCCTTTGGGGAGTGACGCAGGACATGCCCTGTGCCAGGATAGGCAGTAGGCTCCCATTGCACCAGGTAAAGACCAGACTCTGGGGTGGCCCTGGGCCACGCTGGCCAGCCCACCTACTATTGAAAGCCCCTTCCCCCTCACAGTTCTCCTGAGCAGCCTTTGCCTGAATCTCTCAAATATGAGCAGCTGCAGGGAGACTGGATGGAGCTGCCCAGCTGCCCCCACTGCCCTTGCTGCATGGTTGTCTCTGGCACCATTTCCAGCTGATTCCCCACCCACCTCCTCTCTGTCCTTGAACTCAGCATGTCTGCATCCATGCCACACTGCAGTAACCCTGCCTGCCAAAGGGACACTTCTTTCCCTTTACCCACCCCATGGGAGTCTGGGGCTGTGGTGAGGCCCCAAGTTTGCTGTCTCTCAGTGCTAGTGACTGTGGCTCCTGCCTGCTATCTATGACTGGCCTGCTTCCTCCTGCTCAGGCCCTCAGAATCCTCTTCCCTTCCTGAAAAATTCCTCTGGTTGTCCTTACAGCCGTCCTAATCTTAAAACTCATGTTGTAGGTTGGGCTCCTTGGGAAGCAGACTCTGAGATGGAGTTTAGTTGGACAGTGTGTTTATTAAGGAGTGTCTTGGCCTCTGGCCTCGGTGCCAGGGATGGGCATGGAATTGAGCTATGACACAGCACCAAGGGCAACCTTTTTTGACCCCAGAGGGCAGTCAGTATACAATGGCCTTTGGGGTTGTCCTGAGTTGGGCCTAGGTGTCTGGATCTCTATGCTCCTATCTGTTGAGTCCTGGGATGCAGTTGCCTGGGCAGCTTGGGGCACATGGCTCTCTGAGCTGTGGGCCTTGGAGAGCTGACAGTGGGTCTGACTGCCAACAGCATACCAGCCACTGGTGCAGCAAGCCTTCCACCAAAAATGTTCACCCAGCTCACCTGCCACCAGGCCTGTGTTTCTCTTTGGAATTTTGCTTTTGGATTTGCTTTTTATTGCAGCCCAGCACACAAGTCCCCTGCTATCCAGTCCAGTAATGACCCGTCTCCATGCTTCTGTGCCCCACACTGCTTCCCCTCCATCTCTGCTCTTTCGACTCATGCTTTGAGAGCTGGTCCAGAGCTCCCCTCTGCAGAGACAATTTTCCTGAAGGGCCAGGCAGGTGGGGTCCCTCTGCCCTCTGTGGGAATGCCGAGTCAAAAGGCCAGAGACAACCACTGGTCCATCCCTTTCTCTCAATGACAGCAGAAAACTCCACTTTTGTGATACGACCTTCCCAAACAGGAAGGCCAAGGCCCTTTGACTTGGATTTTACTGAAAGAAAAGAATGATCATAAACACTGGAAATGTTACGTTTCAAATGTTGTAACAGAGGCGGGTTCCTGTGGAGATAGGGAGCTGGACCACCCTTCTTAGTCTTGCTCACAGAGTGAGAAGAGGGTCCCACGGAAAGGGAGAACAGAGAGAGAGAGAAGACAGGCTCAGTGAGGAAAACACACCTGGCTCACGGGGAGGTGCACTCAGAGGACCAGCCTCCTGCCAAAGGAGACTTCTGTGGTAGGGATTGCTAGGGTGAACTGGTACGAAAGGTGCCCAGCTTATGTACATTTGTGGGACAGCGAATGCAGTCGGGGCTGGATACAGTGCGCTAGGAGTGATGTCATTTCTGCTGGATGAGTGAGTATGAGTGCACCTGAGTGTGTGTGTGTGCACATGCATGCACCCAGAGAGTACAAGAGCAAAGGCGTGACTGTGTCGGACAAGCATGACATTGCAAATTAGTTTTCCAGACGTAATATTGCCTCATGAATAATCAGGGCATTCTCCTAACTTCAGGGTGTGATTTGAAATTGGAGTGTGGCCGTATGGCACTATTGTGGCACAGTGCCTCCATCAGCAATGCCTCCAGGAATGGAATTATTTTCTAAAGAAGTCGGCCATGTTAAAGTTTTGTTTTGTTTTACTTTGTTCCTAATTACTGCTAGGCAGAACAGCAAGCTATGGCCATAAGATAGGAATTCCTTGGCACTGTCAGATTGGACTAGGAGTTCTACTCAGGTAACAACAAATCTTGGCTTCTCACTGTTGCATTCTCCACCTTTTTGACTCTATTTTCAAATGCTAGTTGCTCTCCCACTCTTACCTCTAGTTAGTGAAGAATCCCACATGCATTAATGAATAGAGCAATGAATACCCAACTGCCTGAATTGAGGCTTGCAGGTCAATTGATCTGGACACGAGAGCATTGAGTTTTGATGCTCAGGCACACGCACACACTCACACAGTGGTAGTGAAGTCACTCCTTGAGCACTGCAACCATCCTCAGTTGTATTTTCTATACGTGTTCAAAGGCCTGATACACTTGGTGCCAATAGACCTTCCCAAATTTCCCTTGGAGGATGGTCCAGGACTGGGAACCAGACATTTCAATGGAGAGTCTTCATTACCAATGTGCAACCTGGACAGGTCGCTAACCTAATTAGAACTTGATTCTTGATATTGTGCTCGCTCACCTTTCACTGTTGTGAAGAAATAAAACACTGCCTTTTTCACACTAGGTTATCTGTGCCTGGCTCATTTGTGCCCTTTGAGGCTGTCAATGTGAGGCCTTCTGACCCTAAGGAGATGATACGTGGGTGCTCTTTATCTTCACCTTCCTTCTTGGCACATTCAACCCAACCCCTCGGCATCACTCAGGGAGAGTGGACGAGAGAATTCTCCTCCAACTACTCATTTGCTCACTGGGCATTAATGAAATGGATTGTATGGTCTTTAGAAGATATTGAACACCAGTACTTTAGCCACTCTCTTTCCTAGACTGTTCCTCAAGGACAGAAATCTACTTCTGTCCCACTCCATTCCTTCCACTCCACCATATCCCATTCCATTTTATTCCCCTCCATTCTGTTATGTTACATTCAAGTATTATTGCCATGCCTAAGGAAGTACAGAAGCAAAGTATACAAAGAAGCCAATCTTTTTTTTCCTAAATCAACTTTATTGAGGTATAATTTACATACAACAAAACTAGCAGGTATTAAATGTATAATTTGATAAATTTGATAAATGTATGCCCCTGTCTAATTCTAAGATATAGGACTTTTTATGACCCTAGGAAATTATTTTATGTTCCTTTGCAGGCAGTTATCCCCACCTCAGTCAACCAGTGATCTAATTTCCTTCATCACAGTTCTGCCAGTTTTGAAGCATTATGTAAATAGTGTTCTGTAGCATGTACTCTTTCTCTGATCATGATGTATTTCAGATCCATCCATGTTGATGCATGTCTCAGTAGCTCATTAATTTTCATTCTGAGTAGTGTTTTAATGTATGAATAGGCCATAATTTGCTTATACATCCACCTGCAAGTGGGCAAATAAATAATGGAACTTATTGCCTATCCTTTTTTATGTTCAATGTGGCAAGATTAAATGCACAAAGTGATTATACAATGATGCAACAGTTTATTTCTATAACTAAACACATAATTTAGAGCTCAAATACAGATTAATCATACTAGCATAGTGTGTTGGAAAGAACATGACATTTCAAGTGAAAAAAAGTTTCAGGTTCTTTTCTCCAGTTAACCAGGGATTTGGGAAAACTGACAATGTTTTTAATGTTAGCCTTCTCCTATATAAAAAGAAGCTATTAGCTTCTGGAAAGACAAAATAGACAAATGTTTTACTATTCCTCCTGCTAAGAATAACTAAAATCCCTGGAAAATACACACACACACACACACACACACACACACACACACATATGTTAGAGAGTAAAGTCCCCCAGCAAGGGACTTTGGTACCCAAGGAACATCACTGTAAAGACTTCCATGGGTTTCCTTTTGCATTATATATCTCAGACTTGGATCTGAAGAAGCCAGCAGTCAAGGTGCAGACCAAAAGAAGCCACAAAATACCTGGTCTGTCCACCCAGGGCACGAGGAAAGGAGTCAGCCTAGCAAGACAGAAACTTTTAGGCCAAATGGAGAGCATATTCACCCTGGCCAGTCTGTAACGTGGCCCCCAACATCCCTTCCTGGTGCCATGCTTGTGTCAGATAAGGCCAAGTAGGGGCCAGGCTTTCATCCCCAATGGGCACTACTTTCTACTCTCCCTCCTGCAATGATGTCAGTGGAGACCACAGGAGGAGACTGGGCTTCTACCCCCACCCAAAGCAGCTTCCCCTGTTTCCCTGCCCCACGGGGTGGTGTTACAGGAGGATCAGGAAAGAGTCAGGACTTTCACAACAACACAGTGGTAACAAGGCCACATGCCTTCACATGCCAGTGGAGGCCAGGTAGGGAGCTATAAAGGGTAACTCCTACTGTTCCCAGCCATGGATATAGCACCAGAGTCCTAGAGGCAAGCCAGAACCCCCATCCTCACCCAGCAGCAATGATGAGACTTCCTTCCTCAGGCTTCTGTGGAGGACAAATGGGGAACCTGGTCTTCTACTCCCACCTGACAGTGATGAGGTGGTAGTCCTCCTTTCCCTCTAAAAGGAGTGTCAGGGAAAGCCAGCTGAAACAACAGGCTTCTATAAGATCCAGAGACTCATAAAGTATACCCCAAATGTCCAGGTCACTTGTCATACCAAGAGCAAGGCAGATCTGAAACTGACTGAGAAAAGACAATTAATAGATACCAACAACAAGATAATAGAGATGATAGAAATACCTCAAAGAGTTTAAAAAGCAACTATGATAAAAATGTTTCAAAGAGAAATTACAAATATTTTGCCAACAAATTAAAGAGTAAAAACTCTCAGCAAAGAAATAGAAAATCTCAGCTAAGAAACAAAAGATATGAAGAAAAAACAAATGCATATATGGAACTGAAAAGCACCATAGCCAAAATAAAAAGCTCATTGGATAAGATGAACAGCAGAATGGAGGGAACTGAGGAAAGACTTTGTGAACTAGAAGATAGAACAGAAATCACACAATCTGAACAGAGAGAAAATAGATTGAAAAAATTAAGAGCCTAAGGAACATGTGGCACTACAACAAAACATCTAATCATATCACAAGAATCAAAAAATATAATCATACAGTTTTTGTCCTTGATTTTGCTGATGTGATGTATCACATTTATTGACTTACATGTTGAACCATCTATGCATCCTTGGAATGAATCCCACTTGATTGTAGTGTATAGTTTTTTTGTTTTTTTTGATGTGCTTCTGTGTTCTATTTACTAATATTTTATTGAGGATTTTTGCATCTGTGTTCATCCGAGATATTGGCTTATAGTTTTCTTTTTTTGTTATATCTTTGTCTGGTTTGGGTGTCAAAGTGATGTTGGCCCTGTAGAATGAGTTTTGGAGAATGGCCTCTGTTTCAATTTCTTGGAATAGTTTGAAGAGAATTGGTATTATTTCCTCCTTAAACATTTGGTGGGATTCAGCAGTAAAGCCATCCAGTCCTGGGCTTTTTTTGTTGGGACACTGCTGATTACTGCTTCAATCTCATTGCTTGTTATTAGTCTGTTCAGGTTTTCTATTTCTTCTTGATTCAGTCTTGGTAGGTTGTATGTGTCCAGAGATTTATCCATTTCCTCCAGGTTTTCAAATTTGCTATCATATAGTTGTTTATAATTGTCTCTAATGATTATTTGTATTTCTGTGTTATCAATTGTAATGTCTCTTTTCTCATTTCCAATTTTTGTCATTTGGATCTCCTCTTTTCTTTTTTTCAGTTAGCCTAGCTAATGATTTGTCTATTTTGTTCATCTTCTCAAAAGCTATGTGATTATCTCAATAGATGCAGCAAAAACATTTGAAAAAATTCCACATCCCTTCGTGATAAAGACTCTTAGAAAATTAGGTATAGAAAAAAAGTATCTCAATACAATTAAAGCCATATACAACAAACCCACCACCAATATAATCCTGAATGAAAAGCTTTCAGATTTCCCCTTAATAACAGGAACAGGACAAGGATGTCCACTCTCACCACTCTTATTTAACATAGTATTAGAAGTACTAGCTGAAGTGATGAGGCAAGAGAAAGAAATAAAGGGCATCCAGATTGGAAAAGTATTTGACAAAATTCAGTAATACATGATAAAAACTCTCAGGAAATAGAAAAAGAAGGGAACTTCCTGAACTTGACAGCATGTACAAATAATCTATAACATATTGTCAATGCTAAGAGACTGGGTTTTCCCTTTTAGCTTAGGAACAAGGTGTGGATGATGTCCATTTCCCTCACACCTATTCAACAAAGTGCTTTAAAGTACTAGTCAGTTCAATAAAGCAATAAATGAAAATAAAAGGCCAGCAGATTGTAGAGGAATAAAATTATCCCTATTTGAGTTGTAATAATTGTCTGCATATAAAATCCCAAAGGAATAAGAAAAAAACTTGTAGAATTAGTAAGCGATGTTAGCAAAGTTGCAGTTTATTACATAGATTAACATGCAAAAATTAATTGTTCACACATACTTGCATATTAGCAGTGAATGCAAAGAGACTGAAAGTAAAATTGAAATACCAATTAAATCACTTAAAATATGAGAAAATTTGGTGTAAATTCAACAAAGCATGTATAGGACTTCTTTGTTAAAAGCCAGAAAATGCTGATGAAAGAAACCTTTGAGGATCTAAATAAGTGGAGGTTCACACTATGATAATGGATTAGATGATTTAAAACAGTGAAAGTGTCCATTATCCCAAAATAGTTATACAAGTTAAAGGCAATTCCTGTCAAAACCCAAGTAAGACTCTTTGTTGATATAGGCAAGATTATTTTAAAATTTAAACTGAAAGACAAAAAATAAATAAATTATACATCGTGATCAAGTGAGATTCATCCCAGGGATGCAAGGTTGGTTCAACATATGCAAATCAAGAAATGTGGTACAACACATCAACAAAGTCAAAGACAAAAACCATGTGATCATCTCTATAGACACCAAAAAACATTTGAGAAAATTCAATATTAGTTCATGATAAAGACTCTCTATAAACTGTGTATAGAAGGAAAGAATCTCAACACAATTAAAGCCATATGTGACAAACCCACTGCCAATATCATCCTGAATGGGAAAAAGCTCAAAGTTTTTCCCTTAAGAACAGGAACAAGACAAAGATGCCCACTCTTGCCACTCCTATTCAACAGTGTTAGAAGTACTAGTCAGAGCAATCAGAGAAGTAAATAAAAGGTGTTCAGAATGAAGTCAAACTGTGCCTGTTTGCAGATGATATGATACTATACATAGAACAGCCTAAAGACTCTACAAAAATAACTCCTAGAGTAGATAAATGATTTCTGTAAAGTTGCAGGCTACAAAATCAACATGCAAAAATCAGTAGCATTTCTACACTCAAACAATGAGCTAGCAGAAAAAGAAATCAAGAAAGCTAGCCCATTTACAACAGTCACTAAAAAAAAAATAAAATATCTAGGAATAAAGTTAACCAAGGATGTGAAAAATCTCTATAATGAGAACTACAAATCACTGTTGAGAGAAATTAAAAAGGACACAAGAAGATGGAAAAATATACCATGCTCTTGGATTGGAAGAATTAACATTGTGAAAATGTCCATACTACCCAAAGTGATCTACAGATTCAATGCAATCCCCATCAAAATTCCAAAGATATTTTTCTCAGAAATGGAAAAAACTATCCAGACATTTATATGGAATAATAAAAGACCACAAACAGCCAAAGCAATTTTCAGCAAAAAAAATAAAAATAAAAAAATAAAGCTGGAGGCATAGCATTACCTGACTTTAAACTATACTACAAAGCTATAGTAACAAAAACAGCATGGTACTGGCATGAAAACAGATACATGGACCAATGGAACAGAGTAGAGAATCCAGAAATCAACCCATACACCTACAGCCATCTGATCTTTGACAAAGGCACCAAGTCTATACACTGAGGAAGAGATTGCCTCTTCAGGAAATTGTGCTGGGAAACTTAAACATTCATATGTAGGAGAATGGAACTAGACCCATACCTCTTACCATATACCAAAATTAACTCAAATAATATATTAAACAATTAAATATACATCTTTAAACAATAAAACTCCTTAAAGAAAACATAGGGGAGACATGCCAGGAAGTAGGATTGTGTACAGACTTTATGAATACAACCCCAAAAGCACAGGCAACCAAAGGAAAAATAAACAAATGGGATTATATCAAACTAGAAAGCTTTTGCACAGCAAAAGAAACACTTAACAAAGTGAAAAGACAACCAACAGAGTGGGAGAAAATATTTGTAAAGTATACATCTGACAAAGGATTAATATACAGAATATACAAGGAAATCAAACAACAGCAAAAAAACAAAGAACCCAATTAAAAAATGGGAAAAGGAGCTGAATAGACATTTCTCAAAGGATGATATATGAATGGCCAACAGACAGTGAAAAACTGCTCCACAACACTCAGTATTCAGGGAATGACAATCAAAACCGCTTTGAGATACCATCTCACTCCAGTTAGAATGGCTAATATCCAATAGACTGAGAATGATAAATGCTGGTGAGAATGCAGAGAAAAAGGAATCCTTCTACACTGTTGATGAGACTGCGAAATTGTGCCACCTTTATGGAAAATGGTATGGAGGGTCCTCAAACAATTACAGATAGATCTACCATATGACCCAGCTATCCCTCTCCTGGGTATATACTCAGAGGAATGGAAGTCATCATGTTGAAGGGATTCCTGTACTCCCATGTTTATTGCAGTGCTATTTACAATAACCAAGAGTTGGAACCAGCCTAAATGCCCATCATCGTATGAGTAGATAAGGAAAATGTGGTATATCGACACAATACAGTACTATTCTGGTATAAAAAATATGAAATACTACCATTTGCAGTAACATGGATGGACTTAAAGAAAATTACATTAAGTGAAGTAAGCCAGACACAGAAAGAGAATTACAGCATGTTCTCACTTATTTGTGGGAGCTAATAAAAATAAATTAATATATAAACAAATAAATGGGGTGGGAGGGAAGAAGAAACAACAATCACAACAATTCCTTGAACTTGTTAAGAGAAGTGAACAGATATGATGTGGACAGGGGAGAGGGAAGAAAAGGAGGAATTGGTAAAGGGACACGAAAATCAATCACATTATATAATGATTTTGAAAAATAAGAATAAAATGGAAGAAATCAGAACACCCAGAGTTAAGACTTCTTTTATAGGGACATTATCAAGACTGCGCTATATTGGCAGAGGGGTAGGCACATAGATCACTATATGATAATTCATGAAATTTGAAGTTGTGTTGCTTAATTTCCAAAATTTTGCAGAATTTTGAACAATCTTTCAGTTATTGACTTCTAGTTTAATTCCATTGTAATCTGAGAACATAGTTGGTAATTTCCCACTTTTCCAAATTTGTTAAGATGTGGTGTAGGGTCCAGAATGAGGTGTATCTTGGTGGATATTTCATGTGAGCTTGAGAAAAATTTGTATATTCTGCTGTTGCTGTGTGGAGTATTTTATAATTGTCAGTTATACGGTGTTGATTAATAATGCCATTCAGGTCCCAACTTTCTTTTTATGTGGGTGAAAAAGAAATTCAAAGAAAGAAAAAACAGCCTTTTCAACAAATGGAGCTAGAATACAGAACATCACAGGCAAAGAAAAATTAACCTTGGTCTAAACCTCACACCTTGTATAAAAATTAATTAAAATGCACTGGAGGGCTGGCTGGTTAGCTTAGTTGGTTAGAGCACAACTTTTTTTTTTTTTGTCTTTTTTCATGTCCGGCAACAGATCACAACCCTCAGTGTCACGCCCGTACTGGACCGGGACCGGCAATGGGATTGCAACCCTCGGTGTTGCGTCCGCACCTCGCTCAGCCAGTGAGCAGGAACCGGCGTAATAACTTCGTATAGCATACATTATACGAAGTTATCGATTTAAATATAAAATTTTAAGCTCTAAAAAATTTTGGAAATTTAAATATAAAATTTTAAGCTCTAAAAAATTTTGGAAATTTAAATATAAAATTTTAAGCTCTAAAAAATTTTAGAAAATACGTTGGAGAAAGTCTAACACCTATGACTAAGGAAAGAAGTCTTTAACTTGACACCAAAAGCATAGTTCATAAAAGGAAAACAATGATAAATTAGATCTCATCAAATTAAATATTTTACTCTTTGGAAGACGCTGTTAAGAAAACAAAAGGACAAGCTAAAGACAGACAAAATATTGTTAAGTACATATCTAACAAAAGGACTATAATTTAGAATATGTTAAAAAAAAAAAAAACTCACCAGACTCAACTCTAAAGAAATAAAGGATTCAATTAGAAAAATGGACAAAAGACATGAAGAGGTATTTGACAAGAAAGGATGCACAGATGGCAAATAAGCATATGAAGATATTCACTAATTCACTATTGTTAGTCATCAGGAAAATAAATAGAAGTTAAAACCACAATGAGATATCACTGCACACCTATCAGAATTCCTAAAATATAAAATAGTGACAGTGCCAAAAACTGGCAAGAATATAAGAGAAACTGGATAACTGGTATATATTACTGGTAGGAATATACAATGATATAGTCACTTAAATGTTTGACAGTTTCTTAAATGTCTAAACACGAAACTACCATATGACCCAACAAACGTACTCTTGAGCATTTATCCCGGAGAAATGAAAGCATATAATCACCTAACAATCTGCATGAATGATTATAGCAGATTTATTTGCTATAACCACAAAATGGAAATAACCCAGAGGCCATTCATAAGGTGCATGGTTAAACAAACTATGGTACATTCCTACTATGATATACTACTTAGCAATGAAAAGGACTGACTATCAAAACAATCAACCACCTGTGCGAATCTCCAAAAAATTACACTGAAAAAAGCCTATCTCAACAGGTTGTATAATATATGATTCTATTTATATCCTTGTATGTATATCATACATACAACATAATTCCATTAAATCCTTGTATGTATATCATATATGCTGTATGATTCAATTACATCCTTGTATAATTATCATACATGTTAAATGATCCATTTACATCCTTGTATGTTATACATGCCACATGATTCTATTACATCCTTGTATGTATATCACACGTGCTATATTATTCCATTTATATGCTTGTATGAATATCATGCATACTATATGATTCCTTTTATATTTTGGAAATGGCAAACTTATACAAATGCAGAACATACTAGGTATTAATGAGGAAGTAGGAACAGGAGGAATGTGGGTGTGGCTGTTAAAGGGAAACATGAGAAATCACTGTGGGAATGTAATGTTCTGGGCCTAGACTGTATCAATGCCAATATCCTGGTTGTTATATTTTACTATAGATTTGCGAGATGTTATTATGAAATTGGGTAAAGTTCATACACAATCTCTGTATCATTTCTTACAATTGTTTATGAATCCATAATTATCTCCAAATAAAAAGTTTAATAAAAAATGAAGAAGCTACCCACATCTGCCATCTCAATCACACACTTCTGTGGCTCAATTTACATTATTTTCTTAGTGTTTAATGGCAAATTCAGTTTATTACCATTTTAGATACCTGTTTATTACACAGACAAAACCAAGTTTAGGACCATTCTTACATACCATTCTTAAATCAATTGTGAATTTTGCTTTTTGCATAATATTAAATACCAAAATGCAACATGTATTCCAGTAAAACTATGGTTAGACTAAAACTAAAATGTTTTACATGGTCTATATACTTCTATGTAAATATTAATTAGGCTGATCTAATATGGTTATCAAACATTTTTAGATTGTCCATTCTTTGCCAGGAATTTATGATATAATGGTGCGTAACATGTACTCTGTGTGTTGAAGATATCACAGTATTGTGGTGAGGGAGTTTGGTATACAACACAGACACTTGTATGAGATACAAAAAAAGTACTTGAGAAAGATAACCAACTTCCTGAGAGGGGCTTTTCCTGAGAAGGTGGCTTTCCCTGAGAAGTAGGCTTTCGTAAAGAGGGCCTATGAGAGTTGCATCTTTTAGAATGGCCTATAAATGCTGTACAGGGAGGGGAATTGAATTTTAGGAGGAATGAATGTCATGTGGAAATTTACAAAGGCATGGGGTAGCATATCAATAGTGACGGTGGTTGTGGCTGTGATAGTAGTGACAGTGGTGGTCACCAGTGATGGTGGTGGTGTTGGAGTTAGTTGGTGGTGGCAATGTTGTTCGTAGGTAGTAGCAGTGGTGGTGATGGTATTGATGTTGTTAGAAATGTTTGCTGTTGGTGGTGGTAGTTGGGGAGAATAGTATGGGGGGCTGTGGCAGAGTTGTTGACATTGGTGGTGGCAGAGGTGATGGCTAGTGGTATTGGGGTAATAGTGATAAAATTGTGTTTGATGGTAATGTTGGTCATAGTGGCAGTGTTGGTGATGCTGTTGTTGTTTAGAGGTATTGGTGACAATACTGGTGACAATGGTAATAATAAAGGTATTGGTAGCAGTGATGGTGATGGTAGTGGTGTTGGTAGCTGAGATGGCTGTATTGGAAATGTTATGGTTGGTGGCAGTATTAGTGGTGGTGGCAATGTTGGTGGTAGTGACAGGTTTTTTTTTTTTTAATTTTAACACTTACCTGTACATATTTGTGGGGTATGGTGTACTATTTCAATACATGCATATACTCCATAATGATTTACTTAAGGTAGACAGCATAGTGTTGTACCAGCTAGTCCACCACTTCTCCTCCCCTTCACATCACCACCCCCTGCCCCCGGCCTCTGGTAACCATTATTCTGCTCTGGTAGTGACGGTTTTGGTGGAGGTGTTGATAATGGTGTTGGAGATAATAGTACGGTGTTGTTGTGGTTGCTGTTGAGGTGGTGCTGGTGGTGGTCATTATAATATTGGTGTTATTGTTGATGTTATGGTTGTTTGCGGTAGTGGTAGAGGTGGTCATGGTTGTGGTGGTGGCAGTGGTGGTGACGGCTATATTGTCGGTGGTGGTGGTAGCAATGGCGGTGGTGGTAGTAGGAATGAAGATGCAGATGAGCTGGGAAATAACTTAGAACCAAATTGATATTCTTGAATATGGTTACAGAATGGAGGCTCTGGACAACCAGGAGGCTAATGTGTTGCTTCTCAGAAGTGTGTTAAAAGGACAAAAGTAAAGGCAGTGGGTGGGGAGGGTGGAATAGCAAAGATCAACAATTTCGCACTATTTCAACAATATTCTCCATAAGCATTGTTGTATCTCTGAAGGCTTATTAAACATGAAAATCTTGCTTCTATCTCCATTTCTGCCCTTGAGTCAGAATGTGACCTTCAGCAAATGATTTAAGCTCATAGCCTACATGTTCTCATTCTCCAAATTAAAGCATCAGCCTCACTAATGATTCTTCTAGAAAGGATGGCTTCTCCTGTGCTAAAAGAGCCAAAAAGGCACACACTATCATTATCAGGATGAATACAAATGGAAAATCAGGCTGACAGAAACTGTGAGCTAAAGTTCCCGAGGCTGCTGCAAAGAAGAGGTACTGAGGGACTGTGGGATGAGGGAATAAAAGAATGGGGCAAAGTTTTAAAGTCCCTTATTATTTAATTATTAACATTAGGAGAGAAAGAGAGCATACATATTCAGAGTGTGAATATAGGGATCTTAGGAAAATGAGAAAGCTAAAGTTGCCTATTATTTAAAAATAGAAAGAATAATAGAATAGAGGAAGAAATAACTGAAAAGAGTGATTATTTTAAATATGTATGCCAAAACTTTGCTCTTTTCAAATTGCTTTTGCAAGCAGCATTGTTCCTGAAAATGGCTTGCAAGTGGAATAGGTATATATAGGTAATTTAGAAACAAAGATCTGAAGGAACTTGTCTAAGAATACAAGTTTTTGGTGGAGTTGTGATTAAACTGAAGTGTTGGCATGTTGGAAAGAGCACAGAGGTGGGTAGATAGAGTTCTGGGTACACATTCCTGGCTACCTATCTTTCCCACTTCCTCACCAGGGAAGCTCACTTCTGAAGCAGGGGCAGGGCCCTCCAGAGACTCTCTTCCTCATGCACTTGGGGGACAGTATGATGATGAAGCCTCCCCAGAAATGAGAAGTATCACCTCTATGACTACTCCAGAAGACTGCTGTGGTGATAGAAGGAAAGGGAGGCTGGGACCCCCAGAGACCCAACCAAAGGTGACTGAAGGGAAAAGGAGAAAGAGGCGATGAGCTGGTGTCTTCATCACTAATTGCAGGGCAACCAAAGATTTGTCCAAAGATAAAATGCTTTTCAAATAACAGAGTGGCAATAAATAACCACTTAATTTTTTATTTTATTTTATTTTATCAATATACAGTGGAGTTGATTTTCATGTCTCTTTACCGATTCCTCCCTCCCCCTCACTCTCCCCCCTCCCACTAATCAACATGACATCTGTTCACTTGTCTTAAGTTCAAGGAATTGTGATTGTTGTGTCTTCTTCCCCGCACCCCACTGTTTGTTTGTGTATTTATTTATTTATTTTTAGCTCCCACAAATAAGTGAGAACATGTAGTATTTCTCTTTCTGTATCTGACTTATTTCACTTAATATAATTTTTTCTAAGTCCATCCATGTTGCTGTGAATGGTAGTATTTCATTCTTTTTTACAGCAGAGTAAAATTCCATTGTGTAGATATACCACATTTTACTTATCCACTCATCTGATGATGGACATTTGGGCTGGTTCCAACTCTTGAGTATTGTAAATAGAGCTGCAATAAACATGGGAGTACAGGTATCCCTTCAACATGATGATTTGCATTCCTCTGGGTATATTCCCAGCAGTGCAATAACTTGGTCATATTGTAGACCTATCTGTAATTGTTTGAAGAACCTCTGAACCATTTTCTACAAAGGCTGCACCATTTTGCAGTCCCACCAACAGTGTAGGAAGGTTCCTTTTTCTTTGCAACCTCTCCAGCATTTATCATTCTCAGTCTTTTGGATATTAGCCACCATAACTGGAGTGAGATGGTATCTCAGTGTGGTTTTGACATTTTCTTTTACTCTCCTTAACGTTGGAAGAATATTTTAGAAACTAATATCTTCTATGGTGAAGAAATGATCAACTAATTGTTAATTGTTCCTTTCATATAATTTTTGATTTAACACTGCTTAAATTTAAAAGGACAGGTTCATATAAGTTCATTTTATTTAAATGTATTATGTATCTAATTTTCTCACTGGATGATATCTGGAGTAATGATTAATAAACATTAACTAATTAATGCTGGATATAGGCAGTTGGGTTAATGTTTCTCACTTGTCTTTTTATTTTCCATATTGCTACAATTTGTATGCAAATAATAAAGTCACTAATATTTAAAACAAAACAAAACAAAAAATAAGAAAACCACAAATATAATAAGGCAACATGGGAATCTGCCAAGTTGCAAGAAAGAAAATAAGACTTTTTTTAAAGGTCATTTAACAAAAGTAAGGAAAGGAATGAGGGGAAAAATAACTTAGAAAATATTACAAATGGTAGCTATAAAATAAAGTAGAGGACTATATACAATCATATCAATTATAAAATGAATTTAACTGATTAGATTGCCCTTAAAAATATATATGAACTTGGACTGTGTTGTAAAACAAAAACAGTAAGAGCAAACAAAGCAAAAATATGTAAGAGAAACTATGAAAAGGTGACAAAGATTTATTGACAAGTAGAAACAAAAAAGCAGTGGTTCAATATCAGTATCAGACAATGTGTTCAGAGCCAAGTACCAACCAGAAGATAAGAACCATTGATTTTATTACCTGACAGTAAAATTCAAAGCACTTAAATTACAAACCATTAGAGAGTACAATTTCTGGAAAGATGAAGTAGATGTACTTATTTTTATTCCTTAAACTAAATACAACTAAAAAGCCTGGACTCTGTACAAACAAACATAAGAATACTCTGAAAGGTAGCGAATAGAAGGACAACTGGTTAGGTACCTCAGGATCCAAATAGCAACAGGGTGGTACCAGTGCAGGCTGAGTGCAGAGCCTGGACTCCTCTCCCTATGGCAGTAACAAGGAAGCAACCCCTTTCCCCCAACAGAGCTGTGTTGTAAGAGGCCTGCTTAAAACACAAGATTTAAATAAGACCCGAAGTCTTATAATAACACCAAAATTGCCCAGATTATAATAGAAAATCATTCATCATAACAAGAAATGGAAAGTTCTTTCAAAGATGATCAACTGATACCAACAGTGAAAAGACAAAGATGTTAGAATTATCTGACAAAAATTTTAAAGCAGTCATTATAAAAAAATTATTTTAACAAGCAATTAAGAACAATCTTGAAACAAAAAGTAGAAACCCTCAGAAAAGAAATAGAAAGTCTCAGCAAATAAACAGATGATATAAAGAAGAAACAAATTAAAATTTTAGAACTGAAATGTACAATAACTGAAATAAAACTTCAAAGGAGGAGGGCAAAGCAACAGAATGGAGATAACAGAAGAAACCTGGAGAGAGAACAATAGATATTACCTAATCCAAACAAACACTTAAAAATAAACTGTACAAAGTAAACAGATTCTCTGGGACCTGTAGGGCTATGACAAAAGGCCTAATTTTGTATCATTAGAGTTCCTGAAGGAAAAGAGAAAGGAAGTGGGGCTGAAAAAGTATTTGAATAAATAATGGCTAAAATTGTGCAAAATTTGACAAAAATATAAAATCTACAGATTCAAGAGGCTAAGCACACTTCAAAAAGTACAAACAAAAAGAAATCTATACCAAGACACATCATAGTAAAACTTCTAAAACATGTACAGAGGACACTGCCTAATGATGACTAAACCACCAAAAAGATGCAGCAATACTAAAAATGTATGCACCAAACAACAAAGCTGAAAAATATATGAAGCAAAAACAGAGAAACAAAACCAGAAACAAACAAATCCATAATTAGTTGGAAATTTCAACACCTCTCTCTCAGCAATTGATTGACCAAACTGACAGAAAATCAGCAAGGATATAGAACTCAACATTATCAACCAAAAGGAATGAATCAACAATTGTAGAATACTTCACCCAACAAGAGCAGAATACACTCTTTTCAATAAGTCACTGAACATAGAACAAATGCAGATTATATGCTGGGATATAAAACAAGACTTGACAAATTAAAACATTAAAATTGTACAGAGTTTTCTCACCATCAATCTATAAATCAATAATAAAATGATAACAGAAGAATCTCCACATGATTAGAAACTAAATAACACACTTCTAAATAATCCATGGCTCACAGAGGAAGTATCTAGGGAAACAGAAAATACATGGATCTGAATAAAAACAAAAGACAACATATAAATATGGAGGTCCCAGATGAAGCAATGCTAAGAGGTAAATTTATAGTACTGAATGTTTCCGTGTTTTATATGCCAGTCCAAGGCTTGCCAGAGACCTGATTGAACAGCCAGGTCATTAGCTGTAGCCCAAGAGCAGGTAGGCTCACAGTCCTCCTCATGCTACACTCAAACGGCCAAAACTGCATCATTAGGGCTTGGAAGTGAAGGCTAGCAGTGGTGCACACAGACAATAAATCGATATCAATAATAAATTCAGTGTTGAGAGCCATGACAATAGAGATTTGCAGGAACCCAGAGAGACCTACCCATAGTCCAGCTTGGGCAAGAGTTCTGGTGTTGATGGCCTCAGACCCCAAACCAGAGAGCTGCTTTCCCCTCATATTGATGCTAGGATAGTGAGGATCATGGTCACTTGTGCACGAGCATCCAGGGAGCCCAAGAAGTGCGATTTTCCCATCCCCCCATTAAATTCTAACCTTGGCATACTACCTTCTGTATCCCAGGGGATAGAGTGATATTGGCTTAATCAACATCTAGTCCTGTTTATTTCTGAAAGTGGAGAAGTTTGGGAGAAAGTAGGTGGGGTTCTCATACCCTGCCCCCGGGCTACAAGGACAGGCAGAGGGGACAACACCTATACCAACCACAGGATTGCCAATGTGCAGACCTCAGCAGGGTCACCTATCAGGATTTGACTGCAAATTTTCTGGGATGGGGAGGGAGTGGAGAGCTGGGTGGAATGGAGGGCCAGGTTGACAGCTGTTTCTCAGTCAGACCTCAGGGGTGGTGCAGAACAGGCCCACTCAGAAGGCTGTGGTGGCTGCTGCTTGCAATCTGTTTTCTGGGCAGAGGTTTCTGTCAGGGCACTCTGAGGAGGGGCTCTGTAGTGATGCATCCTACACTGCACCATTCTTCCTTATTAACATCAGCAGTATACTCTGGAGGGAATCTAATTAAGTCTCTAAGTTCTCTTCCAGGCTACCAGGCAAAACAATCCCAACAGGCTCTAAATTCTTTTGTTTTTTTCTGAAGTTTCAACAACTTGCAGCCTCAAAGGGTGTTTATCAGTGACAGGGACCTGCTTAGAGTTACACAACTTATGGGAGCTTCCCAACAAAGTGGCTAGGGACCTACCTCCCTTCCTTCCTCTTAACTCCTCATTTGGATCTCTAATCCCAACCTACTGGGGAGCTTAACCAGGGAACTGAGTGCAACAGAGAAGGATCAAAATTCCCATTAGCACTGAAAAGCTTATGTGGGCAATCTGCTACCATCCTCCAAAAATGTCCTGTGGCTTCTACTAGCACCCCCAAGACCCACTGGCATGGCTGTCAAAGTACCCCATGAGATCCTCTAGCACCTTCCAAGGCTCGTTGGCAAGGCACCCTGCAGGACCCTCAGACTGTTGTAAACAATCTGCTAGCACCCCTCTAGCAATGCCCCACATTCTCCACTAGCATGTCCCAAAGGTGCCCCATGGTATCTTCAGATTTTTTCCTCTTATAGAATGTTATTGTCCTTAACAGACTACCCTACTTCATGTGCCACTTTGTCAGGGACTCAGCTGAGCTGAAGAAAGCTGCCAGGTGTCAAAACAGCCAAGTAAGATAACAAACTGAAATGAAAATAATAGTCCAGTCTTTGAGTACTTACTATGATAGTATAAGCAAGAAGCTAAACTGGAGAAAGTGCCAGCTACCCCCATGGTCCATTGTCCCCAGTGGAATGGTGCTAATCAAAGGTCAGGTGTGTTAGACATAGGGATCATCTGTTTGCCAAGGGAGTCCAGGACAAAAGACTCCTGCATCTTATAAACCCAGGGTAATGGCGAAAAGAGAGGAGGAGGACCTAGGAGTGGAAAAGTACTGAGTCACAGTAGAGAAAAAGTGTCTTCAGGGGGATCCCCCTCTCTCCCTGTTAAGGATGGTTCTGCAGAGGCACCTGGGCTGAAAACCCCAGGCAGAGGCCTCTAAGTGGAGGCCTCTGGGCTAGGAACGCAGATCATAAGAGCATGGCCCCGCAGGGGGCCTGAGTCTTGGCTGTAACTCCCTTCAGGGACAGCAATGCATCGGCCATACAACAAGTCCGCTGTGCAGAGGGCAGGGAAAGCCTTTGTAATTGCCTATGGTCAGGCCTGCAAAATCACAGTAGATTATTACACAGGAGCTGAACTCCTTAGACACTAGAAAGAAGAGCAACATAAACCAAAAACAAGGAGAAGAAAGGAAATAATAAAGATAAGAGCAGATCAACAAAAAATTAAAACAGGAAAACAACAGAGCAAGCAGTGAATTAAAGTGTTGGTTCTTTGAAAAGATCACTAAAATTGACAAACCTCTAGGAAGTATGACAGTGATGAAAAAGAGACAAGATACAAATTACCAGTATCAGGAATCGAACAGCTGATATCTCTACAGACCCTGCAGACTGCAAAGTGACAACAATGGAATATTATGAACAACTCTACACAGGTAAAATTGACACATAGATGAAACAGAATGATTGCTTAAAATCTACCGCAAACCATTACAACTCACCCGATGATATAAATAATTTGAGTAGCTCAATAACTTTCAGAAAAATTGAGTGTGTCATTGAAATAATTTTCAAAAAAAAAAAAAACCCCTTCTAAGCCCAGATTGTTTCATAAAGAAAAGTATACTGAACATTTAAACAATTAACATCAATTCTACATAAATCTCTTCCAGAAAATTTTAAAAAATAAAATAAAAGAGGTAACATTTCTCAACTTTATTCTATGAAGCCAGTGAGTACACTGGTAGCAAAACCAAGCAAAGGTCAGTACAAAAAAATAAATAAATAAATAAGAAAGAAAGAAAAAGAAACATATGCACTAATATTTCTTTTGAACTTCTGTGCAAAAATTCTCACCAAAATATTAGAAAACCTAATACAACAATGTACAAAAAGTGTAACACACCATAACCAAGGAGGCTTTCTTCTAGTTATGAAAGGCTGGTTTAGCATTGTAAAGCTAGGGCTGGAGCTCACAGACCCCTTGAGCCCATTGTCCAGACTGGGTCACAAACTCTTCACATGTAGGTCTATGAGCTAGGTAACAGGAAAAAGGTCCTTAGAGCCATGAGTGAAGAAATAATAGGCTTTATTTCTAGATGCAAACTCTGCTGACCAGCAGTTCAGAGCCACTGCCTCACACACTCTAAAAAACACACAAGAATAGCACCAAGCTAAAAATACATGGGTGCACATGTGCACTAACTCCACCCCCACACAACTTGTTTACAAAGAATGTGCTACACCACCCCCAGCCAGACCTGAAGTGAGGGGGCCTGACCAAACTACTCTATTTTCCCCACAATCTGCCCTTCAGGGTCCCTCACCATAAAATCTATGTGTTCAGAATCTTCTGTGATGTTCCCTTAGCTAGGATAAATGACCCTTATATTCATATAACCTACTGTCTGTTCAATATGCCTTAAGACTTGTCCTTGGGCCGGCCCAATGGCGCACTCGGTAGAGTGCGGCGCTTGGGAGTGTGGCGGCACTCCCGCCAAGGGTTCAGATCCCATATAGAGACTGGTCCGCTCACTGGTTGAGCATGGTGCGGGCGCGACACCGAGGGTTGCAATCCCATTGCCGGTCATGGTACGGGTGCGACACCGAGGGTTGCGATCCTGTTACCGGTCACGAAAAAAGACAAAAAGGAAAAAAAAAAAAAAAAAAAGACTTGTCCTTAAGGCTTGTCCTGTAGTATTGTCCTTTCAACTGTTAGCTGCACATGTCTGGTTAGTAGTCATCATTGGTGTGATTTCCCATGGGAATCTTGTAGTCATACTGATGGGAAGTTCAACACATATTCAGTAGGCTGATACATTGATCATGCAACTCTGGTGCAGTGCCTGCAGCCAGAACACTATGGGCAAAAAGACAGAGGGTTATTGGTACCAATAGGAGAAGTTCTCACCTCTCTGGTAAGATACATGCCAGTTTGCCATCCTGAGAAAGGATGGCTGCAGGAATAGATATCTTACCTGGTTTATGATACCATTCTTTATCCACTAACACCATTGTATCAACAACAGTGAAGATGTATCTGAAATTCTCTGACCTTGGCAGTGGTCTCGCAAAGTCCACTTGCCATCGAGTCAGGGGCACCCTTCCTCAAGTTATTTGCCCATCTGTATGGGACACCTGCCAAGGGTGTGGACTCCTTTGAGCACATACTGGACAAGCACGACAGGCATTCACTACATTTTCCCATTTTATAGGCAAGGCCCATCTTTGAGTCTCCATCCACATAGTTTTACTGCCAGCATGCTGCATTTGTTGACATAACCACTGGGCTACATCAGGAGCTGGGGCTCTCTCCAGCCATCTTACCTTAGCCAAGGCATCAGCTTCACCATTTCCTGGACTGGATAAGGAGAAGTGTCCTGTGACATAGAAAAGAGTTACTTCTTTCTCATGTCCCAGTTCCCATAACTCTTGCCACATGGCTTGTCCCCACAGGCGTCAGTGGCCTACCATCCACCATTGATATTTCCAAGTAGAGATTCAAAGGGTTAAACCTTTGTACACAGCCCAGCTGTCAGTACAGATGGTTAATGCCCCAGGCTCATTTTTTATCACCGTACATACTATTCTCGATTCAGCCTATTGACTGCTTTGCCCCATGCCATTTTCATACCACATGGTGTCTGCTAAGGGCTGGATAGCGACAGCTGTCCATGATGCTGAGGGTTCCATGCTAGAGCCATCTGTATACCAAGCTTGCTCTGTGATAGGTCCCTGTCCCTCATGGAAAGGTGTAGCCTCCACCTCCATGGGTAAGGGTTGTGCCAAAGTTCCCTCCACAACTTCTACTGGGCCTAGCACAGTTTGCAACTCTTTGGACAGAGGACTCGTTGACACATGCTTCTTTGTTCTATATATGCTGCCCATTTAGACAGAGTGGGAGTCTGAACTATGCCCATTTTAGGGTTGGTTGCCCACGTGCACAGCCAACCTATTATGGGGTATGTCATCCTTACTAGGACTTTGACAGTTCCTGTGATAGCTTCAGTGGCTATCAAGGCAGAATACACAGCTGCTAACTGTTTTTCTATTAGAGTATGATGCACTTCAGTGCACTTCCAGAGCTGAGACCAGAATCGTACAGGTGTTCGGAGTTAGTCTTGTCTCTGCCAGAACCCCATCCTAACCCCTCTTGGGTTATATGTACATCTAATTCAAAAGGCTTGGTGGGATCAGCCACTCTTAAAGCCTGTACTTGCTGTATTGCCCTTTTTGTAGCTCAGTAAACCTGTTCTACTTTCTCAGTCCAATCCCAGGCGGCTCCTTTCTTTGTCAACACATGTAGTGGGCATGCCATTTGGGCTATATGGGGTACAAAAGTTCTCCAATGCCCCAAAAGTCCCAAATATGTCTGTAGCTGAGCTACAGCTGTGGGTCAAGGGTATGCCTGTATCTTGTCTATAATAGCTTCTGGGATGACTCTCATCTTACCCGGCCAGACCACTCCTAAGAATTTGACTGACAGCCCAGGTCCTTGCACTTTGGCTGTATTCATGGCCCACCCACATTGTTCCAAATGACTTAGCAGCACTGGAGCTGCCTAGGTTAAATCTGCAAGAGAATTGGAGGTTAGTAACACATTATCAATGTAGTGAAACATTGTAACCATGCTTGGCCTAGTACACTTGGCTAGATCACAAACCATGACAGATGGTTGGGCCATGTAGATAACTTTGGGGCAATACTTGAAAGGTCCACTGCCTCCCTTCCCAGGTGAAGGCAAACTGATCTTGGCTATCAGCTGAGATTAGAATAGAGAAAAAAGCATTTGCATGGTCCAATACATAATGATAAGTTCCCAGCTAAGTTGTCAGCTGATCCATCAAGTTGTGAACTGAAGGCATGGCTGCATGCAAAGGAAGTACTACTTTGTTTAGTTCTCGATAATCTACAGTCATTCTCCAGGTACCATTAGGCTTTTTCATTGTCCATACCAGAGCATTAAATGGGCTATGAGCTGGGTGAAAAATGCCAGATTTCTCCAACTCCAATATAGTGGCACTTATCTCTGCATGTCCTTCTGGTAGGCGATACTCCTTTACATTAACCACACATCTTGGCTTGAGTAACACCTGTGGGTAATGTTTAGCATATCCTCATAACATAGGCTTTACTGTCCATATTTGCAGCCGAAACTCTCCAACTGTTGTTTGCAGGTGCAAGCCATAAAGTACATACATACCCAAGATGTATTCAGCTACAGGATATATATATACACAGTACATACATGAGGAGGTAATCTTCCTATGCCCAATGGCAATAACATAGCTTTGACCTCAGTAGTATGTCCTCCATAGCCATCTGTATGAACTGTGGCCCCTGGAAATTTATCTGGATTTCCATATATCGGGCTACATTCTGTACCTGTATCCACCAATGCCAAAACACACTGCACATTTGTCCTCAACCAGTATATTGCCAATTCGACATGAGGCCTGTTGTCCTCACTTTCCCCCAAAACATGAATACCTTGGCCTGTTCCCTAATCGAAATGGAACATTTTATCCACCTCCTCAGGAGCAACCAAAAAATCCTTTAAATCCACTGAACGTACCTTGCTACCTGTTTCCAGACGTTTGATGAAAGGCTGTTCAGGGTGTGATTGCTGCCACAAGGCAAACAGGACTACATTTGGCTGCTGGTCAATTTTCTCTTTATCAACCCCTGCTGCAAGCAAGTCAAGCCACATCTGCTACGGCTGGTCTTGCTTGGTCCCCTAGGGATAAAATTCCAAGCATTTCTTGGGGGTTTGGTCTTAGCCACCTTTCAGACCCCTTTTGCTTGTCTGCTGTCCTCTACTTCACCCAAGCTGGCTATCGTGGTTGTTACCTCATGTATAGGATGACAAACGTATGGGGCCAGTATGGCCATCAGTGACATAAAGGACATTGATGGGGCATTCTGCAGCACTATGTCTCTTATGCTGCCTGTAAAATTTTCATCGTCCGGGCCACGAGTGTTCACATTAAACATGGACTGCCAGCTCTCGAATTATTTGAATGAACTCAGTATATGTTTGCCATTTACTCACAGTCTTGGGCAGTTCTCCAGCATTTGCCCACACAGTTTGTGCAGCTACATTCACCCATTCCATTAAGAAGTAATTACCTGGCCCTTGTGTATATCTGCGGCTATTCTGTAGACACTGCCTCAGGGATGGGTATATGGTAACGGAGGCCAATTCTTCCATCTCCTCACCAGAGCATATCACACTATCCACCCCTAGGTCCCATAACTGCAGCAGCCCCATATACCCACGCCAGGGGCTCCCCCTGTTTCTGCTGGAACTGTCTCCCCAAGTCAACCAATTCAGCCTGGGTATATGGGACATAGGTAGTGAATTGGATCACCTGTGTATTGCCCACCGGTTGTTGGCCCAGTCCCATAGGCTGCTCACGTTTCACTTTCTGATGCACAACAGGTCATGCCAGGAGACACACAGTCTCCCCCAACTCACCACTGGGTTTGTTGTCTTCCCTGGTGTGACAGGCAGGAGTGGCCAGTCACTCTGCGTCATCCTCCAGGACATTTATCCACACTTCCAACAACTCTGCTTCCTGCTTCAAATCTCGATCAATTTGCAGTAAAGTAAGCAGTAGCCAGGCTCTGATCAGCAGAAAACTGGCCACCGAGAACCACATTCTCAAGGATAGCCAAATTTCCTCCCCCTCCCAAGGGGTTCTCTGCTGTAATGCCTGGTCTATACTGACTTGTAGTATAGTGAGCAGCAACCAGATCCCATTCAACAGGAAAGTGGCCATAGGGCACAACATATTCAAAAGTAGCCACATTTCCTCCTTCTCTCAAGGGCTTTTGACTCCCATACCTGGTTAGAATCCTGCTACAGACTATGCCAATTGTAAAGCTAGGGCTGGAGCTCACATACCTCTCGAGCTCATTGTCCAGACTGGGCCACAAACTCTTCACATGCAGATCTATAAGCTAGGTAACAGGAAAATGTTCCTTGGAGCCATGAGTGAAGAAATAATAGGCTTTATTTCTTGATGCAAGCTCTGGTGACCAGCAGTTCAGAGCTGCTGCCTCACACACTCTAAAGAACACACAAGAATAGCAACAAGCTAAAAATACATGGGCACACATGCATACTAAGTCCACCCCCACACAACTTGTTTGCAAAGAATGTGCTGCACCACCCCCAACCAGACCTGAGGTGAGGGGGCCAGACTAAAGTACTCTATTTTCCCTGCAGGCATTCAAAAATCAAGAAATGTAATCCTCCACATCAGCAGGCTAAATAAAAGAAAATTATGTGATCATATCAATTGATTCACAAGAGTATGCTATAAAATCTAACATCCATTAATGATTATAAAAACTTTTAGCAAACTAGAAATAGAGGGGAATATCTTCAATTTAATGCAGACAGTCTACATAAGAACCATAACTTACACCATATTTAATAGTGAAAGATTGAATGCACTTTCCCCCTTAAATTGAGAAGAAGACAAAGCTCTCTATTCTCACCATGGCCATTCAGCATAGTACTGAAAATTGTAGCCAACACAATAAGACAGGAAAAGGAAATAAAAGCCATACAGTTTGGAGAGAATAAAAATAAAGTTGTACCTGTTTGTAGATGACATGATGGTCTACACAGGAAATCCCAACAAGGCTACAAAAAAAAAACTTACTCCTGGAACTGTCAAAGGAGTTGAGCAAGTTCACAGGACACTAGAGCAACATACAAAAATTAATTATATTTTTATATTTTCATAATGAACAGGTTGAAACTGAGATTAAAAACATAATGCAATTAACAATTGCTCAAAAGGAGAAAAAGTATTTAGGTATAAATCTATCAAAACATATGCAGGATTTATATCCTGAAAAGTATAAAATGCAGATGAAATGAACAAAATAAGATATAAATAAATGAAGAGCTGTCTGTGTTCATATCAATTATTTGGACTTTATCAAAATTACAACTTTTTGTCTGCAAAGAACCCTACTAAGAAGATGAAGAGACCAGCTACATACTAGGTGGATATATTTGCAAACCACATATCTGGTAAAGGACTCAGATCCAGATTATATGAAGAAACTCAACAATGAAGAAACAATCCAATTAGAAAATGGGCTAAAGATATGTGGAGATGATTCACCAAAGGGAATATTCAGATGACAAATAAGCACATGAAAAGGTATTCAACATCACTAGTCATTAAGGAAATGCCAATTAAGACCACAATGATATACCAGTGCATATCTATTAAAACAGTTAAAATAAAAAATAATGACAATAGCAAATACTGGTAAGGCTGTGAAGAAAGTATATGTCTCATACCTTCCTGGTTAGAATGTAAATTGGTACATCGACTCTGGAAAAGAGTTTATAGTTTGACGGTGTCTTTGAAAACTAAGCATATCCATTGCTCAATTAAGGAGGTTAAATCTGAACTAACAAAAACTACTAGTAAACTTTCCCATGTAGCAGCAGGAACTGATAAAACTTCCTAGAAAAAAATCACCATTCACAGTAGCAAAAAGAAATGCAAACTATGTATTGTAAGAAAAACAAACCATACTCAATGGATACAAGACACATATCAAGACAAATCAAAAAATTGTGCCAAAATAAGAAAATATCTGAACAAACAGAAAGATACACTGAGTTTCTAACTGGGAAAGTTCTATACTATAAAGTTCTTGGTTTTTCTCCACCTAATCTACACATTCAAAAAGTCCCAGTCAAACCCAAAGACAGACTTTTAGTTCCAATTAATGGACTGAGGCTATGCATTTATATCTCCTCCCTCTCAGGACTTCATTTAAAAGATAGCAAAGCAATAAGAAGATACAAGAAAAAGGCATCGGCAGAAGTGAGAATTTATGTAAGTTTAAGAAGACAGGGAAGAAGACAGAAGAGTGTTCACAGCTGAAGGAGAGTTGAGAGGCTGCAGCCTGGAAGCCTGGGAAAGATACAGAACCACTGGAAAGTGCCAGCCTGCCCTGCTCAACCCTGAATGGTCTCAGATTGGAAGACTGTTTGCTTAATGGAGGGTTGGAGGGATCAGTTCTTGGGAAAGTGGAGAATTAAGCTTTGCTCATAGAGTAAAGGATTCGCATCACCACAGTGTCACCCACAAATAACACAGGTACACAGGAGTCTCCGTAGTCAGACCTGTTCTATCTAGGCAGAGGGTGGAAAGATCTGAAGAATTTGAATAACTTGGAGGAGAACTAGAGTGCCTGATGTGGTCATTAGGACACTGAGTAAACACATGCCATCTTCTGGCCCTGCCTTCTCCTTCACTCAGTGAAGGTGGGTAGGACTTTACCTGCTCATCCCAAAGTAAAGACCTCCAGGGGACAACTGCTACCCATGGGCACCATCCAGGCTTATTATTGCATCCCTTTTAAATATGAATTTAGGGCCAACCCCGAGACTCACTCGGGAGAGTGCGGCGCTGGGGGCACAGCAGCGCTCCCGCCGTGGGTTCGGATCCTATATAGGGATGGCCGGTGCGCTCACTGGCTGAGCGCGGTGCGGGTGACACCAAGCCAAGGGTTGCAATCCCCTTACCGGTCACAAAAAAAGAAAATAAATAAATTAATTAATTAAAAATAAATAGATAGATAGATAGATAGATAGATAGATAGATAGATAGATAGATAGATTGATTTAGGATACAGTGAGTGGATAATCTACATAGAAAAAAAAGGGAAATATCCAACATCCAAGGAAACCAGACATTTAAGAAAGGACCACTGGCATACCTCAAGGGCTAAAACAGTGTTTTCACATAAAAGATTTTCAATAAATACTTGTTGAATGAATGACAGGCCAAGAGAAATGTAACAAAAACTGACAATGGAGGGAACAGGTAACTCAGAAAATGAAAAATATGTTACCATATTTAAAAAACAACGCTATTATCCGTGGTGAAGTTTGAAATTATATTGCCTGCATAAAACAAGAACAGGCTTATTTCACTTAACATAATTTTCTCCAGACTCATCCATGTTACTGCAAATGGCAGAATTTAATTCTTTTTTATGGCTGGGTAGTATCCTATATTGCATATATACAAAATTTTCCTCATCCAGTCGTCCGTCAATAGACACTTAGGTTGATTCCATATATTTGTTATTGTAAACAGAGCTGCAATGAGCATGGGAGTGCAGGTGTCCCTTTGACATGATGATTTCCATTCCTTTGGATATATACCCAGCAGTGGGATTGGGGGAAGGAAGGGAGGGGCGTTGGGAAGTGATAGGTCAGGTAAAGGGCATAAAGAATTATCACAATTTGTAAGCAGGAATATGCTAATAAAAATTTAAAAAATAAATAAAACAAGAACAGGCTACTTAAAGAAGAAAGACCGAGTGAGGAAAAAAGAAAGAAAGCTCTTAAAGCTTAAAAAAAAAAAAACATGCAATGCTCCATCCCTCAAAATGATTTGAAAGACAAAAAGGAGAAAAAGCAAAATGTTGAACAAATGACCAGGAGATAAAATACATAACAAATGGTCAAATTCACTACGCACGATGGGCACATAGTCTGTTTCTCCTGGTGGAGTGGTGGAGGAATGTGTCCAACATGGCTCTGTCCACATTCTAGAGAGCATATGTGCATGCACACAAACAACACACATGCGCTGCACACATTTGTGCATGAACAGGTGCACACAATGCTCCCACACACTCATGCAACAGTATTGATAACACTCCCCAGCTGGCTGCTTTCACCTGACCCCACTATTAAACACAGATTCTCACACTCACATGATCTCAAACCTGGCACAGTCTCCTGGTGACCTGGAGGGACAGATGGGGCTGAGAGTGTGTGCTGCTGCAGCATGTACACCCTTATTTTGAGGGTAGAAGTGCTGTGAGTGTGCCAGCATGAAGACATACAACTCAGCACATGGCTGCTCCCACATCACATGGTTCCTAATGGGACACAAACGCTCTGCCACTGATTCAAAAAGGAGCTTGATATCTGCAGCCACCATTTGATTAAATTTGAGTGTGTCTTCTTATTGAACCCCAGAACCAGCATTCCTAATGCACTTCCACCCTCCCTCGAAGCTCTTTTATATTTCGTCCAAGCCCAGGGTCACCCAAACTGGCCAAAGGGGCAGCTGCTAATATTTCTGGATATCCATGGGAAAAATGAAAAAACAAACAAAAATGCTGCCTTTAACCATCCTCAGAAATTGATTTGAGATAGATAATAAAGCTACATGTGAGAGTTAAACTATAAAGTTCTGAATAAAGAAAGAGGAAAATGGCTTCATGGGTTTGGGGTAGGAAAAGGTTTCTTACAAAAGAAGCAAAAGATGCTAACCAAAAAATAAATAAATAATATTAGTTCTATCAAAATTTAAAGTTTTGCTTTTTAACTGTGCCATTAAGGAACTAAAAAGGCAGCTATAGACTGAGAGAAAGTATTTGTAATAAATACAACTAATAAAACTTTTATCCATAATATATAAAATTCCATAAATGAAAACATACAACTGAACTCAAAACTTAGCAATTTGAACTAGAATTTGAAAAGACACTTCACAATAGAAAATATCCATATGTCCAATAAGCATATGATGAGTTGTTCACAATTATTAGTTACCAGGGAAATGCAAATGACGAAAACAAAAAATATGAACAGCCCAAATGTTGTTGAGAATGGGGCAAAGGCACTTCTCTACACTGCTTTTAGGATTGTGAAATGTGTTGTGACTCTGGGAAACTGGTAGTTTCTAAAAAAGCTTAATCAAGTCTTACCCAGCAATTCTACTTCTAGGTACATTCCTGCATTAGTCTCCTGGGGCTGCCATAACAAAGTGCCAGAGATTGGGCAGCTTAAACCATGTAAACCTGTCTCACAGTTCTGGAGGCCATAAATCTGAGATCAAGATGTCTGCAGGGCTATGCTCTCTCTGTAGGCACCAGGGAAGGATCCATTCCAGACCTGTTCCTAGCTTCTGGTAGTTCCTCATCTTGTGGCTGCACAACTGCAATCTTCACATGACATTTTCCATTGTGTGTACCTGTGTCCATCCCCCCTTTTTATAAGGACACCAGTCATATTGGATTAGGGACTACCTTACTGCAGTACAACCTCATCTAAACATCTGTAACAACCCTGTTTACAAATAAGTTTGCATTCTGAGGTATTGGTGGTTAGGATTTCAACATATGAATTTTGGGGAGACACAATTCGAGCTGTAACAATACCCAACAGAAATGAGTGTATATTGCCACCAAATGTCACAAACAAGAATGGTCCATGTCTTCATCTGGGGAGTGGTCACTCAGGAGTACATGTAAAATTAATCAAGATGTGCACTTAAAATGTTTGTATTTTACAATGCATATTATATCTAGGAAAGACAACAAGGAAAAATAATAAAAACTATACAAAGGATCTAGCATACTTCGATAAAGAACCTTTGCTCTTTCCATACAATTTTGTTAAAATGTGGACAAAAACAGTTTATTTAGAAGGCCATTAATAAAATTTACCTAGCAGGGGTTGGTTAATCCACAGTCTCCAAGTCTAGCCAGCATAACCCCAGGGACACATTCTCTTACTTGCTAATGCTGCAGGCTCTGAACAAATAGAGCCTAGTGACTGTATAGCTGTATCGTCTCCCAAAGGCCCACTTTTACTTGAGGCTTATGGATACCACAGGAGTGCATTAGTCAGGGTTCTCCAGTGAAACAGAACCAATAGGGGAGAGAGAGAGAGAGAGAGAGAGAGAGAGAGAGAGAGAGAGAGAGAGAGAGAGAGACATAAGAGGAAATTTATCACAGGAAGTTGCTCATGTGGTTATGAAATCCGAGAAGTCCCATCATCCGCCGTCTGCAAGCTAGAGAAACAGGAAAGCTGGCAGTGTAATTTAGCTCATGTCCAAATGCCTGAGAGCTGGGGTATAAGGGTGCAAGTCTTGGTCTGAGTCCAAAAGCCTGAGAACCAGGAGCTTTGATGTCCTAATGCAGGAATACATGGATGTACCAGCTGAAGAAAAGAGAGAGCAAATTCACCTTTATTACTTCTTTTGGTTCTATTTGGGCCCTCAACAGATTGGAAGATGTGGATCTTCTTTATTCACACTACCAATTCAAATGCCGATCTCTTCCAATTACACCCTCACAGGTATACCCTGAAATAATGTTTTACCAGTTATGTCAGCATCTCATTGCCTGGTCAAGTTGACACATAAAATTAACCATTGCAATGAGCAAAGACAGGAGAGAGAGAGAGAGAGAGAGAGAGAGAGAGAGAGAGAGAGAGAGAGAGAGAGAGGATGATTACTTTCCTGCATACTCTAGTAGGCATGTTGATGCACAAGAGATAGTCCACTGTTTGGAGTGGGAGGCAAGTTAGCAGAGAGCCAGGTGACATCCATCAATTTTCCAGGAAAGCAAGTTTCAGGGCTTTGACCCAAAGCAAGACCATCTGCAGTATTTACAGAAGACTGAAATAATTGACCTTAACATTAATGATGCTTGAATTTCTCCCTCAAACCTCATTTACCTTCTGTGTTTTCTGTTTGAGAAAACAAAAGTATGCCTATACATTTCATTTTTAAAGAGTGCTCCAATGGCATACGTATAGGCATTTTCATAACGGATTGATAGAAATAATGTCACATTCCCAGAAAATCCAGTTGCTTGAGATGTGCACGTGCTCTTCCCCATGAATAACGTATAGTTGCACAATGAAGCATGGGACTGTGGAGGCCCCTTAGACAAGCCAGTGAGAGGGAGATGAAACCTCAGATTCCTACCCCCGAGAGACAAAGGGGCCTCAGAAACTATCTGGTCCTACTTCTGATCTTAAGCAGCAGTTTTTTCTGCACCAACTTTGAAGGGTATTATGCAGCACAGGTGGCTCTGATAAGGGAGGAACCTGTGGCCTCCCTGACCAGTCAGTCCAGGGTTCAGTAACTGTGATGTTGGAGGACTCTCTTTTCCTCAGCGCCCAAACCACCCATCCATGGTCCTAATTAAGACCCCCAGAGCAAATGCCCCTTTGTTCTGATTGTGCTGGTTCTGCTCTTTGCCTTTCCTTACACACAGATGAAATCTCCATCCCACTATGCCTGCTCTGCACCTCTGGAGACTGATACACAGAAACTACATCACCCAGAGTTCTACCGCTGGATCCAATTGAATTCAGCCATGTACAGAACCAGCAGGAGACTGGAGGGCAGGCAGAGGGGAAAGAGCTCCAAGCATCTTCCTGCTCACTCCCTGCCTGGGTGTGTACCTTGGGCAGTAGCCCTGTACTTCCTGACTGTTGCTCCAGGCAACCTGTCCTCCATGTGTTCAACCCTCACTGGGTCTGAAAACACCTTTCCTTCCTCTGCTACCTTCAGCCCAAGGGTGGTGATGGCTTCCTTCTGTTACATTGCTCTGTGGAATTCACATACCTAATTTATTTCCTTAACTCTGCCCACACTTCTGAAAATGGTCCCTTTATCAAACACTTGTTATGTGGACCATCTGGGTTTAATTATGCTTTCTGTGAAACTCTGACTGACTGTGCTGACCCTTCAAATACATTAATCCGGCTGCCATGTCCTAGCCAATGCCATCCCTTCACAGTGTATGGTTACAGTCCCCCTGACTTCATGACGGTGTTTGTATGAACACACATTGGACAGCCTGTGACAGCCCAATGGTGATGCCAGCCCATGGAAGAGCTGATACTCACCAGGAGTTCTGGGTAGTCCTCAGCCCATAAACGTTCCACCAAGCCACCCTCCCATGCCTCTGAAATCATGCTAAGAGCAAGCCAATTCTCTCCCACTTCTCTCACTACTTAGTGCTTTGCTTTTTGATAATACTTTTCTTCTTCCAGCTTGATGATAAGTCAATCATCTATGGCTAAAACCAGAAATACAGTTGGAGCTGAGTGTTCAGATTTCACTTTCTTTTTAAACTGATATTATACCATCAGCCCTCATAAGACATTTTTCTGATCCCTTCACTTGTTCATTGTCTTTCTTCCCTCCTTCAAGAGTAAGCTCTACAGGACAAGAATTATATTTATTTCATTCTCTACTATATCTCTGGGTCCTAGAACAACAAGGTATGGTACATAGTGAATATTCAATAAATATTTTGAATAAATAGATGAATAGAAAATGAATGATAGTGTAATTGAAAAAGACAGGATCATATGTTTTTACGCCAATTCTAGTGACACAGGAAATAAATCCACTTCCTTAGACTAAAATTATGGCTACATGAAAAACTAATTAAAATGCAGGCAGAAATAATAAATGTAGAAGCAATGAGGGAAATAGAAAATCACCATTAGAACAGCACAGTAATAACTGCTTCGGGCAATTGATGCATGCTAAAATTAGTAGGTGAAACTTTAGGAGAAACAGGAATTTGCATAGCCTCAAAGTATCTTCTGCAAAATATTTAATTACTGTGCTGGCTTTAACACATGCCCAGAAATCCTTTGATACTACTCTTTCTAGAAGATGAAGCTTAATTTACTTCCTGTTGATTGTGGGCTGAATGTAGTGAATTGCTACTAATAAATCTGCAGTTTCTCGACCTCAGCACTCTTCTTAGTTGCAGGGCTGCTCTGTGCAATGTAAAATGTTAGAGCCATCTCTAGCCTCTACCTGCTCGATTCCAAGAGCACCCCAACCCCTATTTGTGACAGCCAAGCATGTCTCCAAGTATTAGTGAATATCCCTGGGGAATAAAATTACTCCTGGTTGAGGGTCACTGAAAGGGAAACAGAATAACTTTACAGTAGAAAAATTTAGCAAAAACCATGTTAACCAAGTGATCTAAATCCACACTGCAGTGGTAAAGCATGGTGGCATCATGTACCCTGACGTGATGAGATGAAAAAGGTACACAGTGAAGCCATGAGAAAGCATCCATGAAACCCATATCAAGAGACTTTCTACAAAGATATCTGACCAGTGCTCTTCAAATGTGAAAAGGTCACCGAAAACAAGGAAACATGGGTAAACAGTCACAGATTAGAGGAGACACAACGAGGAAATGCAACATGGTATTCCACACTGGATCATTTTGCAGAACTGAAAAACAAACTTTAGTGCCAAACCTGGTGAAATCTGAATAACATCTGGAGTGCGGCTCATAGTGTTCACTGATGGTAATTCATTAGTTTTGGTAAATGTGACATGATTATATAAGATGCTAATGTAAGGGAAAGTGGGTGAAGGAAGACAGAAACTCTCTGTATTATTTTCACAACTCTTCTGTAAGCCTAAAATTATCTGAAAACAAAGTTAAAGAATGAAAAAAGTGAGGTTATTAGTACTAAACACAGATAAGAAGTATAGGGCACCTTTCGACCTTTCTCACAACAAATATGCTCCTTTCATCATTATTCATTTTCTGACCCCATGTTTCCACCACTCTTTGTCAGTCCAAATTCAAAATCCAGCTTATACTCTGAGTGACTACTGGTTATATATTTTACTCTTGTTCTACAGCAGCCTCATCCATTAGGTAAACAAGACGATAAAATTTCTAAGCCTCAGGCCAAAAGAAATAGCTTGGGCAAAGTTTCCCTTAACCCAACTGCAATTGATAGAAATCTCTTGGAAGTAAATTACTTCCATTTATCCCAAATCTCATTGTCTTTCTGAATGTCTGCTGATGCTGCAGGCCCTCTGAGACTAGAACCTCATTTGGAGGAATGAGGTTTATGTTGCTTTAAATTTTTTCTCCCATGATTTATTTATAGACAAGCTGCTCAGTGGGATCTCCTAAATTATGAGAAGCACAAAACCCTTCTAACTGGAGAGCTATCTGGCCCATAATGGGAACTGCAGAAATGTCTCACAAAGGCAGGTGAGGGTGGAAAAGGGCAGTGTAGCTTACACAGGGGCAAGGGACAGTGCATAATAAAATCATGTTAATTTTGATAGGATAAAATATTGACTATTTTTCCAAAGCAACCACTTGGTTCCCAAAGAACTGTGCCCACCAAGACACCTTACTGATCTGGTTCTCCAGTGCTCTGGACTGGACCAAGCCTGGGGCCTGTGGGACCTTACACCCGATGTGTTTTGCTTAGGTCTAGCCCTATGCCTCAGCATGGTCACTTGTGGGAGGGGGAAGAAAAGAGGGGGTCTTACTCTGCCTCCCCACAGGTAACAGCAGGGGTTTACCCAAGGGGAGGGAGCCCATGACCTCTCTCCTAGGAGGATGGGTAGGTGTACAGTCAAAATACACCTAAAGAAGCACTTTCTAATTTATAGCACTGTCATGGTGACATCAATCTCTCTGGCAATATTCAACAACAACAACAAAAGGTTATTAAGGGCTGTGAAAGAAGCCATCAGTTCAGTGAATGTCTGACACATCAGCTCTAACTAAAAAAGGATGAGCCTCGTGCTATAAGGAGATCTGCAATTTTAGTCTATATAATCTGGGCATACAAATGTTTAAAATATGCATTTTCCCAACTATAAAATTATACATTGTTTTAGAGAAGAAGAAGATACATTTAAAATAAAATAAAAATTAACCACAATCTCAAAACTCTAAGCATAAAACAGACCCTAGACAGAATCCATAAAGGAAAAAGTTTACAAGATTTGACTTCATAAATATCAAAATCTTTGCACTACAAGAGGCATCATGTAAGTGGTTTAGTGACAGCCTGGGAGAAAATATTGGTAAAACAAGTGATGAACAAAGAATTAATATTCAATGTGTACAGGGAGTACCTATATATCAATGAAAAATAAAACAAAACAAGTATCAAAAGTGGCTATGAACAGTATTTATAATTTAAGTATCTAAATACCACAAATGGCCAACAGATATTTGGAAAGATAACACAATTTTATCAATAATTAGAAAAATAAAATCATAAACCATAGATTTTTTGTACTGATCAAATAGACAATATATATATTATTGTCTCTCTCTCTCTCTCTCTCTCTCTCTCTCTCTCTCTCTCTCTATATATATATATATACTCATGTTGATATTAGTTCAGTATTGGCAGGAAAATTGGAGCTATCGCCTATTATTGGCAGACATGTAAATATGTATAAATTAAAGGACATAATTTGTACAAAAGTAAATTCATATAAATATCTTGAAGACAATTTGCCAAATTTATCAAAATTTAAAATCTACATGGCTTCAGAAGTTCCACCTATAGCAAGGATCCTTACAGATATATTCATACAAGCAAGTCCCAAAGAAAGCTATAAGGCTTAAGTAAGAAAATGGGCAAAGGGCCTGAACAGACATTTTTCAAAAGAAGATATACAAATGGCCAACAGGTATGTGAAAAAATGCTCAACATCACTAATCATCAGGGAAATGAAAATCAAAACCTCAATGAGAGATCACATCATACTTGTTACAATGGCTATTAACAAAAAGACAAGAAATAAGTATTTGTGAGAATGTGGAAGAAGGGAACCCTCGGACCCTGTTGTCAATGATGTAAATTGCTATAGCCATTATAGGAAACAGAATGGAGGTTCCTCAAAAAATTAAAAATAGGACTATTATATGATCTAGCAATTCCACTTCTGGGCATATGTCCAAAGGAAATGAAAACAGTAACTCAGTATCTAAAGTCCCGTGTTCATTGCAGCATTATTCATAGTAGCCAAGACACGGAAACAACCTAGGTGCCTGTTGATGGATGAATGCATTACAAAGATGTGGTATGTATACGAAGTGAAATACTATTCAGCCTTAGAAAAGAAAATCCTCTCATTTGCAACAAATGTGAACGAACCTGGAGGACATTATGTTGAGTAAAATAAGCTAGGCACAAAAAGACAAATGCCAAGCAATGTCATATGTAGAATCTAAAATGAGTCAAGTTCGTAGAAGCAGAGAGTAGAATGATGGCTACCAGGGGTTGGGGTGAAGATTTAGGAAACGTTGGTCAAAGGATACAAGGTTTCAGTTAGACAAGAGGAATAAGTTCAAGAGATCTATGATACAACATGGTGACTACAGTTAATAATGATATATTGTATACTTGAAAATTGCTGAGTAGATTTTAAATGTTCTTACCATAAATAAGATGTGAGGTAACGCATATGTTAAGTAGCCTGATTTAGCCATTCCACAATGTATACCTATATCAAAACAGCATATTGTACACCATAAAAATATGTACAATTTTTATTTATCAACTTATAAAAATAATTAATTTTAAAAGATGTGTGTAAGAAAATTGAAACAGTGCCTGACACTTTATATATATTCAATAATGTCAACTATTCTTATTTTTAGAAAGAGGTTTGTAAAGGGGATTGTAGTAATCAGTGAAATTAAAAACTACCTGAATACTTATTATAGAAGAATTGTTAAATAAATTATATTCCATCTATATTGGCCTATGATTTTTGATCAGTAGATATTTATTGACAGAATGATTAAATTCTCATTGGTTTTGGTGCTTCTGTTTCACAGTCCCAAATGCTGGATGACTCTCGAGCATCAGCGTCTTGGTATTAGAGCACCGTACTCCTCTGCAGCAGCCTTCCTGACTGCTGGGAGTTGCAGGGCAGGCTGCACCTGGAGATCTGGCAGAAGCCGGTCTTCTGGGTTTGGGGACTCTCCTCACCTCAGGGTGTTACCAGCTACATGAGCCACACTCCTTACTCTCCAAACCCACACACAATACCCTGATTCCCAGTGGAGCAATTGCTGTTGTCCCTGATCCTCTAAAGAAGATTGCAGTTACCCAGTTAGATACTCTGAGGGGTGTTTCAGTCCCTCTCTGCCTATTGATCGGTGCTGCTAACTCTGAGCCTCAAGCTCTGCCACTTCTGCAGCAGTGGCTGTATGCTGGCATTTTGGAATATAGATTTCTATGCATGCCTCGCTATATATAGGATCTGATTTGTTCCTATTTTTAGTATTTCTTGTTCACCTGGGGAATGTTTTTTATTTTCTAGAGCTTGCTGATTCACTGATTTCATGTGCTGGGAAACAGGGAAGGCAGGATTCCTTAAGGATGGCTGAACACACTCTAGGGAATGAAGATTGTGTCTTTGGGCAATTTCATATATCAATTTTTCTACCTCTGAAAAAATTTCTTTGTTCTATCTCTGGCTATAGCAGTGGTTATCCAAGTATGGTCCAGGAACACCTTGGGGTTCCCAAAATCCTTTCAATCAGTCCATGAGTTCAAAATTATTTTCATGATAATACTAAAGAATTGTGTTTTAAAATTTTTTTCACTGTCATCCTATCATGACTATGGAGTAGGATTTTCTGGAGGCTATAAGACGTGTGATCTCACAGTAGGTTGCATATGGAACAGGCAGAATTTATCTGCTTCTATTAAGCCAGATATTAAAGAGACTTGCAAAGGTGAAGCAATGCCAACTTTCTCACTACTTTTTTCTTTTTAAGAAAATACAGTTGATTTTTATAAAACTTATAATTTAATGTTACTATCAAGTAGGTTTGTTTTTTTATTTTTAAATAAATAATAAATATATTAATACATCTCAGTTTAAACTTCTAATTCAGAAAATATTTATAGAGAAGGTATTTTGTTTTAATTAATTAATGAATTTTTAATTGAAACAATTGATTATACATATCTGAGAGGTACAGCATTGAATATCAATACCTGCATGCAATATGTGATCCTCAAATCAGGATAATTACTAGATTTATCATTATACAATGTAATCATTTTTTGTGGCCTTTTACCAATTTCTCACTACCCACCCCCCTTCCCACCTCTGGTGGCCTCAGTTTCATTCTTTCCTTTTGAAAGTTCAATGAATTATTGTGATTATTGTACCTTTCTTTCTTTTGTTCATTTGTTTATTTTTTTTTAGCTCCTAGTTATGAATGAGAACATGTATTTCTCTTTCTGTCCCTGGCTTATTTCACTTAACATAATTTTCTCTAAGTTCATCCATGTTGCTGTGAATGGCAGAATTTCACTCCTTTTTTATGGCAGAGTAGTACTCCATGGTGTATTTATACCACATTTTCCTTATCCAGTTGTTTGTCAATGGACATTTAGGTTGGTTCCAACTCTTAGCTATTGCAAATAGAGCTGAGATGAACATGGCAGTGCAGGTATCACTTCAACATGACGATTTCCATTCCTTTGGATATACACCCTGCAGTGGAATTGCTGGACCACATGGCAGTTCTATCTGTAGCTATCTGAGGATAGACAGGGTCTTAAGTGTGCTCAGTAATTTTAAGTCCTATAGGTAATCTGAAATCAAAAAGTTTGAGAACCGCTGTTCTGTAGGATAATGCCTTCATTGTATGGGATAAGAACATAATAATTTAAAACCACACACATTTCCTTCAACCAAAGAAAATTTGTATAAAATTTCAGCTCATTTCTTTAACACTTAATGGTTTTAATTTTACAAAACAGGCAATGCATTCCCACAGTAGAAAACATATTCTTGAAAACATTTGAACTGCTTCATAACACACAATCTCACAAGGATACAGTAGTTCTACAATGGTTTCCTCACTACAGGCATTTTTGTTGCTTCTATTTATTTTTGTACTATGAATCATGCTGCACTAAAAGTCCTAGTACCTTAACCTTTCTTCAAAACTGTGATTATTTCCTTAGTGTTAGTTCCAAAAAATGGAAATATTGGCCTATAAAGTACAAAAAAAGTTAAAGTATTTCACTTATCAGCCAAGTTGGTTTCCAGGAAAGTTATACCAACTCATACCCACCTTTGCAGCATATTTGAAAACTCGTCTCACTGGAGCTCCTCAGGATTAAGTAGTTTGATTTTTAAAATTTAATTTGGTTGGGAAAAGATGTATTTCATTGTTATTTAAAGTTGCACTCTTTGATTAACTGTGTGATTGAACATTTTCCCCAATGACCTTTCTATGCAAGTTTTTTCATCTGGTTTGTATTTGTGACCATTCTGCCTGTAAATTTTAAGCCTATTTTTCACTTAAATTATTTTTTCATATTATTGATATCTCTTCATACACATACATTTTAATTGCTGCATGAAACAGCATTAAATGGATGCCATACATCCACTTAATCATTTCCCAATCACTCTATGTTTAGGTCTAATTTCTCATTCTTTGAACCTTACTGCTATGCATGTCTGTATTAGTTACTAGGGTTGCTGCAACCAAGTAACACAAACTGGGTGCTTCAACAACAGAAATTTATTGTCCGACAGTTCTGGAGGCCAGAGGTTCAAAATCAAGGTGTTGGCAGGATGAGTTCCTTCTGAGTGCAGGGAGGGAGAATCTGTCCCAGGCCTCCTTCCTTGTTTTGTAGATGGCTGTCTTCTCTGTGTCTCTTCACACCACCTTCTCTCTACATGTATCTCTGTGTCCAAATTTCCCCTTTTTATAAGCACATCAGTCATATTGGATTAGGGCCCACCCTAATGAACTCATTTTAACTTAATCATCTCTGTAACGGTCCTATCTCTCAATACAGTCACATTCTGAGGTCCTGGGGGTGACAACTTCAACGTATGGATTTTGGAGGAACACAACGCAACCCATAACATCACCTTTGAGCTTACACTTTGTCTACCTTCATCATCATTTTCTCAGATTAAATTCTCAGGAGTAGAAATAATGTCCCTAAACTTTGTGATCTTTGTTGCATACTGTTGAAATGATAGCTTGCATTTCTATAAAAGAGAAATAATCTTTCATTCACATTTAATGATGAGACTTTATAAGAAACATCTCTAGTTGCCTGACAAGAATAAGCTCTGTAGTGCAAAGGGAAGGGAGGGGACCGAGAGCAATCCCTTCTCTTGGGTCACATCCTGCTGAGGGAGGTGGGAGCGTGAAGGCTCTGGGTTGCAGAGGATTGGGAGTAGAGTCATGGTTGACAAGAGGGACAAAGAGACCAAACTGCCACGGACAGATTCTGCTACTGGGAACATCTCCTCCTGATAGACGATTGCTTGTCTTCACTGAGCTTCCCAGAGAGATAGATGGCATTTTCCTCAGGGGTTAGAAAAAGGGGCTGGGGCAGGGTCTGGCTAGGAAAAAGAACCTTCTGGTGAAGCATCCTGTCTTGGTAGCAAAGACCACCTCTGAGGGATCTTCCAGTGTCTGCTTCACCCCAGAGGTCTGTCCTGTGTCCCGCTTTGTTCACATCCGTTTTCCAGTGGGCAGAATCTAATTAAGAAACAGTTTCGTATAATTAGAAGCCAGTAATGAATAAAAGGTAGTGGAATATTCGATCTGCAAGTAATTTACAAGAGCTGTGCCTTTGCTAATTAAGAAGTAAAGCACCCGCCTGAACGTGGAGCTAACGTGCCATGTGCTGGTTTCACTGGCACAGACTCAACGCAGGGAGGGCCGCAGAAGGCATCAGCCAGGTGAGGGTAGGCTGCCCCATTGCATTCCATGGAGGAGGGATGGCCAGGACAGTGAGGCTGCAGGGCCAGAGGACAGGCACAAACAGATGTTGATGGCTTCAGGTCACCAAGCCCTGACTGAGTGGGGGGCACCATGCTGGTGGTTTTAAATATTTGATACTACTTAATCCTGGCAGTAACCTGTAAGGCACATACCGTTACCCTGTCTAGAAATGAAGAAACTATGGCTTAAGTCAAAAACCCAGAGGGTGAAGGGAAGCACTGTTATTCACGATCTAAGCCTGTCTGGTTTCAAAACCTGAAACTTTCCATTTTCCATCACCGCCTTGGAAATCTCAAGACAATTAGTCAATCGCTGAAGGCGAATTCCTGTCACCGTTCTGTTTCCGTCCTAATTCATGCTGGATTAATTGAGACATGCAGCTCCTTCTTACTACTAGTATAATTTTTCTGTTAACTCAGCTATGATGGCCCTGATGTGATGGTCCCCATTTGTGGGGGGAAAGGCAAACAGTGGATCAGCCTCCTTTTAGCCAACCCCTCTGGGAACGGTCTTAGCCCACCAGGATGAAATGTCTTTCGCTGAAATGACACTGGCTAACCTTCTTGTCACAGCTCCACCAAGTAAAGAGCTTGGAAGTCATTACTTTAGTTCTTAACAGGAAAAAGTTGGGCAAGCTGAAAATCAACAATTTTGTTTGGGTCCATCAGAGACCTGAGGTCACAGGGCAAATCTTAACCCTAAAATCTGTAGGGTCAGGCATACCTAGAGGGCTATGGCACCTGAGATTTGCTCACGTGGACCAGAAATCATTGTGGCTATAAGTTGATAGAAACATTTACCTAATTTGTAATTTTTGACAAATTGCTGGAGTCCAAGTGTGGATCAGCATGATAATGAGAAAATTCTGGGGGGTCCTGGGCTCCACTGTCATTAGTTGGGGGACACTTCTCAGGCTTTCACTCCAGGAATCCCCACCAGGTTCTCATGGTGAGGCTCCCAGAAAGACCCCTCAGCCCTCACAGGGACAGGGCATGAATGGCCATTGTATATCCCTCCCAGGCCCTTGCCCCTAACAGACGCCTCCTCTCCGGGGGGAAGAACATCCCCAGAGGGCAAAAGTGAAAACTTATCCCAGCAGGGGGAGGGGGAATCGTGCCCACCCCAGGCCACCCAGCTTTTCTGTCTCTCCTAAGGGAAAACAATTAAAAATGCAGTCTACAGGGGACAAGAATTCGAGAATGTGGATTAGAAGTAGAGGAAAAGAGACACTTGTGACGGTCACACTGGGAGAAATAGGCCCACTCAAAGACAGACTTCTCTGAAGATGAAGGATGCTCCCCTGCCCCCCACATTCCACCACAAAAACAAGTTTCCAGGATAATGACGGTGCATTATTGCTGAAAGAACAGCAACACACAGACTCTCTGAGGAGTTGTACAAAGAGGAGCCCCTGAAGAGAGACATAAACAAAGATACTAGAGAAAAGTGTAGTTTCTGGTACCGATATACAGCACACGTGGCCTGACTGCAGCTATATTAACATAAATCCTCACAAGAAAGGCCTTTTGCCTCAGTTCCTATAACTGATTCATCACGCCAGCTCTCGACACAGAAGTGCAAGGTGTGCTAAAAGGCAAGAGAAAACAGTCCGGAGAGACACCGCTATCTTAGCACCAGGCTCCTGTAGGATGCAGCTGTTGGAGCTATCGGTCAGGGAATTAAGGCAACTGTGATAAATATCTGATGAGGACACTAATGAACAAAGGGCCCAACATGCAAGAACAGGGAGGTGATAATAGCAGGGAGATGGGAATGCAAAGAAAAGAAATCAAAAGGAAATGCTGGAAATCAAAGGCATTGTAAGGAAAATGGAAAACATCTTCACTAAGCTCACCCTTGTAGACTTTACACAGCCCAGGAGGAACCAGTAAACTTGAAGATAGGTCAATAGAAATCTCTCAAACTGAAATACAAAGGGCAGGGTTGGGGAGTATAAAAGCACAGAACAGAACATCCAAAACCTGTGGGACACGTCTGCATCTCCTCATTGGCTGAGCTTGCCCTGATGATAGTAACTGTGTGTTTGTATCTCTTTATTGCCAATACCTGAACTATTTGGGGACAAAGTGGAGTCTAAGTCGATGCTCCCCATAGTAATATGAAATGGTGACATTGCATCTGACCATGAAGGTATTAATTGTTGCTTTCACATCCATTCTGACTATGAAGCTGTGAAACCCAATTACTGACCAGGATAGGTATTTAGAGAAATATTTAGTGCCACATCCTATGTAGATGAGAAAGAGGCTTGCTACCTGTCCCATTGGTGATGACCGGGCAGACAAAACACAATTAAAGGGGATTAAAGTGTAGGTGTAAGAGAGGAAATAATTGAACAAGAACCTATGTGAATATTAAAACAGAAATGAAAGAAGAAACATTACTTATTGGATTACTATGTCAAGCTGTGCTAAAGCCTTTATATATGCTGGTCTCCGTCTTTCCAGAACTTTTCAGCTTTGCCTGTCTGATGACCTTCAAACTTGAATCTTTTTTCCCACACCTTCTATAAACTGGAGACTAGCCACTAAACAAGTAGGAAAAAGGCAGAGGCATCAGGTGACTGTTTCTTTGCAGGTCAGCTGTCAAATCCCTTCATGTTTGTTGCATGACATTTCCACCTACAAAGGCTCTGAATCATCGAGGACAATGAGCAGGGTGCTTGAAGTGATTGTATTCTCCATCTGGTTGGCTTCTTCATGGAGATCACAGCAGCACCCCACTGCAAATGCCCTTTCTACCTGCCCAGTGCTCATCGAGCTTCAGGAGGCCTCAAGCCTGACTTCTCTGCCCTGAGGTGGGGCTGCTCTGAAGATGAATGTCTCCTCTGCTGGCCAAAGTGCAAACCTCCACCTGCTGGTTAGAAAAATATGTATATTTCAGATATTTACTTCTAGTTCCTCATCATTTAAAGTTGAGTGCAGCATATTAATTTATTCAGTTCCTGTCTAAATTTTCTCCAAATACAAATGTTCAATTTCCCAGGCTTCCTCCCCTCCTCCTGAATCTTTCTTTAAGAAGGCATCCAGGTTTATGAAGCAGGTTTAGCTTCTGCATCTATATGGCAATGTGAAGAAGGGAGGGGAGGAATCTCAGTCTCCTTCTGGGTTTTAGCTGATGTCTGTTGGTCTCTGGATAACATGCCTGTCCTCCTGTTCACATTGTGCCCTGATAAACTCTGACGATGCCAGCTGTAGCTGGGTGAACTTGTCCATCATTCCTCTGCCACGATAGTGCCCCTTAGGGGGTATCCGCAGGTGATTTGGTCTCATGCAGTAGTTCATGAGTTGTGAACACCATCTTCTCACCAGCCCCTCCACTCAGCTTGCTGATCTGATGAAGCACTCTCTAACATCTGCTGCAGGGCTAATTCTCTAGCCTTGGTGGATCTAACGCCATGGATTACATCTCACAGAGAGGTCTACTCCAGGTCCAGGGGAGATGTGGAGAGATCATGGTGCACTCTCTTTCTCTGGCTGTACACCACTTTTGCAAAAGACAGCTAAAAGGGAGCTTCCTTCAGGGCCTCAGGGGTGGAGAATGCAGCCAAAAGACCCTTCTCTACCCTCAGTGTTGCTTTAATTTTTAAATGCACCTCATTCTCTCCAGGCACTAATTAGATTTGCAAGGATCAGGAGAGGAGGTGTGCCGCTGACTGCATGTGAATGCTAGCAAAGGTCTCAGTTCCTAATTCTCATACATTTGTATAAAATAGCCTATGGAAAGCCTTTGTAATTGCCTGTGGTGGGGCCTGAAAGATCATACATAGGGTTTGGCCAGGAGCTGTCTCCTTAGGCAGATCTCAGTAAAGGCCTTAAGAATGAATGTAGTGAAAGTTAGTATCTTTTGACTTTTAGTACCTCCCCATTATATGCAATTCTATACTCACAGAGCAAAAGGATGGATCAAATTAGGTTTTCACACTGGGTTCTAAGCAGCCCAGGGACTGACAATGTTGTCTTGGGCACCGCTGGAGGCATGGGCAAGTCAGAGGAGCAGGACCTGCTGCAACTCCACCCCTATCAGAGTGTTGACATTTATATATTGGGGCTCCATTTAAGTTTTTTTCGTTTTGTTTTGTTTTGTTTTAGAAATGTTGCTTCTGATAAAAAAACGTTAGAAATGCAATGTGTTAGATGGCCATCGCGTCGTCTTCTATTTTTCAGACCCTGTGATTCTGATAACCTATCTTCTCTGTCCCTCTCATGCCTCTTTCTGCCAGATTCTATCTTTCCTGACCCAGAGGAAGATATTTAAACAGATACTTGGTGATCTCATTGAAACCCACTATCGTCGTCTTCTATTTTTCAGACCCTGTGATTCTGATAACCTATCTTCTCTGTCCCTCTCATGCCTCTTTCTGCCAGATTCTAGCTTTCCTGACCCAGAGGAAGATATTTAAACAGATACTTGGTGATCTCATTGAAACCCACTATTGTAAAAGGCTTTTCTTGGATATCTCGTGGGTGCAAGGATTCACAGGGATGGAAATGACCTTTCTAGGTCTCAGAGTAAGATGGGCCAGGCTGAGAGAGAAGGCAAATTCTTGATTCCCAGCTGAGCCTCATCATCCCAAGAAACTCATCCTTCTTGCTATGTTTCCATTTCTGCATTTATTTTTTAATAGGTTCTCTAGTAACTAGGACATTTTCATATTATCATTCCCAGAATACTAATGTGCTTTCCATCAAAAGCATCATGATAATTAAATTGAAGAGAGGGAAGAAATGAAGTTTGTCATATAAAATAATGATCCAGTCTGTTGATCATATCCTGTACCAATTACAGCATTGCCAAAGATCAATGTCACCTGAAAATGCCATTTCTACATATCAATAATGATTTTTGTCAATGTAAATTTGCTGCTAGAAAGCAGTATATTGGCATAATTGTTCAGTGAAAAGAAGGGATGATTGAGAAAAATAATTCAATGTAACAGTCACAATAACAATACATGGAGATAAAAATATTATTTTCTCAAATTTTGTAAACTGGAACAGTACTGAAAAACTAATAGCATGGAGACAGGACTTCCAGCATGGTGCTACAGTGAGCTCTGGGAAACCTCTCCCCCAGAGAGACATCACTATACTAGTAAAAATTAGCAAAGACAATCATTCAAAATCTATGGAGATTGATCAAAGGGGTTACAGCAAATCGAAAAGCATTCAGTCAACAAAATCTGTGGAAACTCAGTCAGAGCACTGGGAGGCTGTGGCATTTGTTCTAGGGACTGCACCCACCTCGTCCCTGCACAGCTCTTCCTTGTGTTTGAGTTTTTAAAGTGCATTTGGCATCCAAGCAGTGGTTTCCATCCCTTCTAGCTTTCTGGAAGCCATTGAATGTTAGCACATCACATTTTGCACAGCACCATGCTGCAGAAGGTCTATTTTGAGTGCATGGTAGCAGTCAGTTGGTAATGCCCATCCCCACCCCACCCCCCAACTCTCACTAAGTAAGGAGGATCTGGGCAGGGCAACTGGTTAAGAAGTCAGTCTCCTTTACTACACAGTTCTGTATTATGGGGGAGCTTCTTCAGTGGGATTGGGGAGAAAATGGCAAGTCTCTTTTGCCCCAGTATCCTAGGATAAAAAAGCTATTCTAGATAGGTTTGAATGCTGGAAAACCACTAGATCCTATTCTCTCTGATTCCAGGATATAGATGATCCATAATGGGATGTGCCCAGTGGGAGCAGCGTTCTCTACCTCCCCTCCTGCACACTCCATGGCTCCTGACTCAAGGAGAAAACAGGTGGGGCAGCCAGTGAACAGCAAATATCTCCCCGCCAGTTTTAGCTTCATTTGGCAGAGGGTGCACCCAGGGAAAGTTCAAAACAAAACTCAAATTCTGTTAACACTCTGCCCCCATTAAGGGGTCTGACTTCAACTAGATCATTCTGTGGAATAAGTTATATCCTGAGGTATCGATTAAGAACCAATGATTAGCGAAGCCTAACAGGTAGATGTAATACCAATACAAGGAGACTAGCCAAAAGTTCATCAGAGACATCAGGGAAAGAGAGAGATAAAGAGAGGCCAAAAATCACAGTCATCCCTGATAGTCACAACGTCAACACATACTCAAGGATCTTTCCTCTGAGGAGTGACTGAAGAGGAAACTTTTGGGATAAAAATGCTTAGATAACAAGCAACAAAAGAAGAAAATAAACAAATGGGATTATATCAAACTAAAAAAGCTTCTGCACAGCAAAGGAAACAATCAACAGATCAGAAACACAACAAATGGAGTGGGAGAAAATATTTGCAAACTATACATCTGACTAGTGATTAATATCCAGAATATATAAGGAACTAAAAAACTAAACAGTAAGAAAACAAATAATCTATTTAAAAAACGGGCAAAGGCGCTAAATAGACATTTTTAAAGGAAGACATATAGGTGGCCAACAGATACATGAAAAAATGCTCAACATCACTAATCATCAGAGAAATGCAAATCAAAACCACATTGAGATATCATCTCACCCCAGTTAGACTGGCCATTATTTAAAAAAAGAAGAATAACAAATGCTTGCAAGGATGTGAGGAAAGGGGAACTCTTCTTCATTGTTGGTGGGACTGTAAATTAGTACAGTCATTATGGAAAACAGTACGGAGGTTTCTCAAACAACTACAGATAGAATGGCTGTATGATCCAGCTATCCCACTGCTAGATATATACCCAAGGAATGGAAATTGTCATGTTGAAGGGACACCTGCACTCCCATGTTTATCACAGCTCTATTTATAATAGCCAAAATATGTAACCAACCTAAGTGTCCATCGATGGATGACTAGATAAGGAAAATGTGGTATATATACACCATGGAATACTACTCTGTCACATAAAAGAACGAAATTCTGCCATTTGCAGCAACATGGATGAGCCTGGAGCAAATTATCCTAAGTGAAATAAGCCAGATGCAGAAAGAGAAATACTGCATGTCCTCACTCATAACTGGGTGCTGTGAAAGAGAGAGAGAGAGAGAGAGAGAGAAAGGAAGAAAAGAAGGAATGAAGGAAGGAAGGAAGGAAAGAAAGAAAGAAGAACCACAATAACACACTGAACTTTCAGAAGGAGAGAACAAATCTAAGGATACTAGAGATAAGACTAGAGAGAGAGGTGTTGGGGAGTGATTGGTTGGGTAAGGGGCATAAAGAATAATTATGATTTGTAATAATAAATATGCTAATAAAAATAAATTTAAAAATAATCTTTAATAATAAATAAATAAAGTGCTTGACTGACACATGAGGAAAATTCATAAACTCCTTCAACAACAAAAGATGTCTCTAAGCCACATACAAATCTAATGACAAAGGGAAGTAAACTTACTAGTTCAGAGGGCGTAAGAGTGACCTCTGATCAATCAGTGACTGGCAACTAGACAATGTTATCCATGCAAAAGACCCTTGGGAGACAGGCTTGAGATAAAAATGAGGAGCAAAAGTTTGACCAGGGCATCAGAGACAACACATATGATGGGGAATGGACATCACTGAACTACTACAGCCAAATCATTAACATATGAAGAAACAACATTAACAAGCTTGGTAAGCAGGATCAGCATCTTCAGTATCTAGAGTTGCTACAAGGTATTTTCTAAAAGTCCTGATTTTTAACAAAACTTATAAGAGACACAAAGGAATAGAAGAGTGAGCCCTGTCCCAGAGACCCAAGGCATTGGGAAGGTGACTGGACCCCACTCCCACATCCAGGCAAACTGCCAGTGCCTCAGGGCCCCACCCAGGGGCCTGGGTTATGGAGTTGGGGGCCGGACCCCCCTCCCACAACCAGACACACCATGCCAGCGCCTTGGGGCCCACCCAGGGACCCAAGGCATAGAGCCAGGGACTGGACACCCCTCCCACAACTAGGCACTCTGCACCAGGACCTCAGGGCCCACCCAGGGACCTGGGCATGGAGAAGGGGACCTGAGCCTCCTCCCACAACTGGGCACACCATGCCAGCACCTCAGGGTCTGCCCAGGGACCTGAGGCATGGAGAAGGGGACCAGACACACCCCACAACCAGGCACACCACCAGTGCCAAGGAGCATGCCAAAAACATCACCTCCATGTGGGTGGCCCACCACAGCCACCGCAATAACCATGGCTGCTGCAAAAGTGGGTAGACACCACAATCACCACACAGATGGTCTGCCAACCACTGGAGGGCATTGACACAAGAAGAGCCACTAGCAGAGACAAAGAAAAAAAGAGGATGTCTCTCTCCACAAAGTCCCTTTCAGAGTGACAGAAGAAGAATTTGTTCTAAGATAATATTGGTGGACCTGATCACATCTCTTAGCCATGGACAGAACATATAGGCAACAAATTAACAGAGAAACCATTATTCTTTCAAAAGGAGAGAAGTAATTAGAGGGGGAAGAGGAGGGGGATGGGGGGAGATTGGGAGAGATTGGACAAGGGACATAAAGAATAATCACAATTTGTAACAGCATATATGCTAGTAATATTGATTTGATCAACATATCTCAATGTAAAACCCCAAAATATGTATAATCAATTTTGATTCAATAAATAAAATAAATTAAAATAAAAAAATTAAATTAAATTAAGAAAAAGAAGAGTGGGCCCCATAACACAGGAAGAAAAACAACAGACTATAGAATCTAATTTTGATGCAGTCTGGATGTTGAACTGATCAGACATAGACTTCAAAGTAGCTATTATAAATATATTGATAGAGTTAAATAAAATTTGTGCTTAACTAATTAAAGGAAGTTATGACAATGTCTTATCAAATAAAGAATATTGATAAAGAGGTATAAGTTATAACAAATAAAAATAAGAATTCTGGAGCTGAAAAATACAATAACAAAAATAAATATTTTGCTAGAGAGGCTCAACAATAGATTTGAGCTGGCAGAAGAAAGAACTAAAACACTTCAATATCAAACTATAGCAGAAACAAAAGAATTAGAGATTTAAAAAATATGCAATAGATTAGTAAAACAATTGGTTTTTTAATAAGATAAACAAAGTTGATAAACCTTATGTAGACTAACAAAGAAAAAAGGAGATAAGACTCAAATAAATAAAATCAGAAATGAAAAATAAGCCACCACAAGTTTTACCACAGAAATGCAATGGATCATAAGAGACTACTATGAACAAATTACATGCAAACAAACTGAAAAACCTAAGAAATGGATAAAACTCTGGGCACATACAACTTACCATGGTTGAATCATGACAGATTAGAAAACCTAAACAGACTGATAATGAGTAATGAAATTGAAGCTATAATAAAAAGCCTCCAACAAAGAAAACCTCAGAACCAAAAGGCTTCACTGCCAAATTCTATCAATCATTTAAAGAAGAACTAATACAATTATTTTCAAACTCTTCCAAACAATTGAAAAGAAGGGAATACTTCCAAACTCATTCTACCAGTCTAGTATTACCCTCATACTCAAATCAGAAAAAGACACAACAACAGCAAAAAACTAGACTGATACTCTAATGAACACAGATGCAAAAATTTTCAAAAAAATACTGGCAAACCAAATCAAACACATTAAAAAGGTCATTCACTACAATCAAGTGGGATTCAGCCCAGGGATGCAAGGACGGTTCAACATATGCAAATGAATAAATGTGATACACCATATCAACAGAATGAAGAAAAAGAAAACCATATGATCATTTCCATAGATGCAGAAAAATCATTTGATAAAATCCAACACCCCTTCATGACAAAAAAACTCAACAAATTAGGTATAGAAGGAATGTATCTCAACACAATAAAGGCCATATACAATAAACCCACAGCTAATATCATACTGAATCACAAAAACTGGAGGCATTTCCTCTAAGCTCTGACATAAGACAAGGATGCTCACTTTTCCTGCTCTTATTCAACATAGTGCTGGAAGTTCCAGCAATAAAGGGCACCCAATTTGGAGAAGAGGGAGTTAAACTATACTTATTTGCAGAAGGCATGATCATATATATAGAAAACTCTAAAGACTTCACCAAAAAATTACTAGAACTAATAAACAAATTCAGTATAGTGGTAGGATACAAAACCAACACACAAAAATCAATAGGGTTTCTATACACCAATAACAAAATAGCTGAAGAAGAAATTAAGATGATAAGCCCATTCACAATAGCTACTAAAAAATGAAATACCTAGGAGTAAATTTAACCAAGAAGGTAAAAGATTTCTACAATGAAAACTTTAAAACACTGGTGAAAAAAAATTTAAGATACAATAAATGGAAAGATAACTCATGTTCATGGTTTGGAAGAATTCACATCATCAAAATGTCCATATTACCCAAATCAATCTACACATTCAACCCAACCCCTATCAAAACACCAATGACATTCTTCACAGAAATAGAAAAAACAGTTTTAAAATTTGTATGGAACCATGGAAGACCTTGTATAGCTAAAGCAATCTTAAACAAAAAGAACAAAGTTGTAGGCATCACACTACCTGAGTTCAAAATATTCTATAAAACTATAGTAACCAAAACAGCATTCTATTGGCATAAAAACAGACAAAAAAGATCAAAGGAATGGAATAGGGAGCCCAGAAGTAAACTCATGCACTTACAGCTGACAGATTTTCAGCAAAGTTGCCAAAAATATCCACTAGAGAAAGGAGAGTGTGTACAATAAATGGTGCTGGGAAAAAACTGGATATTCACATGCAGAAGATCGAAACTAGACCCCTATCTCTCACCATAACAAAAATCAACTCAAAGTGGATTAAAGACTAGAATTTAACACCCAGAATTATGAAATTACAAGAAGAAAACATAGGGGTAATGCTACTTGAAATGGGAATAAGCAGCCCTTTTTTGGACAAGACTATAAAAGCACAGGCAGCTAAAGCAAAAATAAACAAATACAACTAAAAAGCTTCTGCACAACAATGGACACAGTCAATAAAGTGAGGAGACAACCTACTGAATGGGAGAAAGTGTTTGCCAACTACACATAAGACAAGGGTCTAATATCTAGAATATATAAGGAATTCAAAACTAACAGCAAAAAACCACAAATTACCTCATTAAAAAATGGGCAAAGGACCTGAACAGACAGTCTCAAAGGAAGATGCACAAAAGGCCAACAGGCATATGAAAAACATGTTCGACATCACTAATCATTAGGAAAATGCAAATTAAAACCACAATGAGATATCATCTCACTCTAATTAGAATACCTATTATTAACAAGACAGGAAACAAATGCTGGTGAACATGTGGAGAAAATGGAATTCTCCTACATTGTTGGTGGGAAGGTAAATTGGTGCAGCCATTGTGGAGAACAGTGTGGAGCTTCCTCCGAGAACTAAAAATAGATCTACTTATGACTTAGGTATCTCACTACTAGTTATATACCCCAAGGAAATTAAATCAATATATCAAAAGGACACATCCCATGTTCATTGTAGCACTATTCACAATAGCCGAAAGATAGAATCAACTTAAGTTCCCTTCAATGGATGAATGGGTAAAAAAACTATGGTTTGTATTCACAATAGAATACAATCCAACTAGCTATTAAAAAAAATCTTACCATTTGCAGTAACATGGATGGATCTGGAAATGAGCATGTTAATGAAATAATCCAGGCACAGAAAAACAAATACTGTGTGATCTCACTCAAATGTGAAATTTTAAAAAAAGAAAAAAAAAAAAACTGTTTCTAGTAGAAGTAGAAAGTAGAATAATGGTTACCCGAGGCTGTGACGGAAGGGTGGAAAGGAGGAGGAGAAGTCGTGGACTAATGGGTACAGAAATATCTGTTTCTAGTAGAAGTAGAAAGTAGAATAATGGTTACCCAAGGCTGTGACGGAAGGGTGGAAAGGAGGAGGAGAAGTCGTGGACTAATGGGTACAGAAATATGCTATCTACCCTAAGTGAATCACTGTGCAGTATATGCATGTATTGAACCAACACACTTACCCCACAAATATGGACAGGTAAATGTTAATATTAAAAAAATTAAAAAGATCAAACTATAAAGCATACACAAGAAAGAGAAAAAAGAATGAAGGAAAATGGACATATATTCAAAGAAACTGGACATTATTAAGCATACCAACATACAAATAATATAATGCAAGAAGAAGAGGAAAGAAAGGAGAATTTAAAATATTCAAAGAAATAATAGCTCAGAACCTAACGAATTTCATGAAAAATATTAAGTAACATATTCAAGAAACTCAATACACAGAGACTCACACCTGGACACATGATGGTTAAGGAGAAATCTTTTTTTAAAAGATAACTTATTATATGTATGTGTGGAGTAAAACATTGATTTTCAATAATTGTGTAGAATGTGTAGTGGTTAGATCAGGATAGTTAGCTTATTCATAATTACAATCCAGTCATTCTTTGTGTCCATGGACCAATTCCTCATTAGCCTCCCTCCCTCTCACCCTCCTCTCCCCTTTTCCACCTCTAGTAACAACGGTTCTTTTCTCTCTTTCTAAAAGTTCAACATATTAATGTGATTGTAGTTTCTTTTTCTCTGTCTAACTCTCTTTATTGTTTATTTGTTTATTTATGGATTGCGCTCCTGGTTATGAGTGAGAACATGTGGTATTTCTCTTTTTGTACGTGGGTTGTTTCACTTAGGATAAGTTTCTCCAGGTTCATCCATGTTGCTGCAAATGGTAGAATTTCATTCTTTTTTATGGCTGAGTAGTATTACATTGTGTATACATATCACAATTTCCTTATTCAGTCATCATCCATGGACATTTAAGTTGGCTCCATCACCTGGCTATGTAAATAGAGCTTCAATAAACATGGGAGTGCAGGTATCCCTTCGACCTGATGATTTCCATTCCTCTAGATATATCCCTCAGCAGTGAGATTGCTGGATCATATGGTAGTTCTATATGTATTTGTTTGAGGAACTTCTATACTGTTCTCCATAATGGCTATACTAATTTATAGTCCGACCAACAGTGCAGAAGGGCTCCTCTTTCTCCACATCCTTACCAGTATTTTTTATTCTCTGTCTCTTTTATAATAGCCAGTCTGATTGGGGTGAGGTGATATCTCAGAGTGTTTTCGATTTGCATTTCCCTGATGACTAGTGATGTTGAGCATTTTTTTATATACCTGTTGGTAATTTGTATGTCTTCCTTTGAGAAATGCTTATTCAGCTCCTTTGTCCATTTTTTAATCGGATTATTTGGGGGTTTTTGCTGTAAAGTTGTCTGAGCTCTTTGAATATTCTGGATATTAATCCTTTGTCAGATACATAGTTTGAAAATATTTTCTCCCATTCTGTAGGTTGTCTTTTCACACTGTGAATTGTTTCCTTTGCTGTGCAAAAGCTTTTTAGTTTGATATAATCCCATTTGTTTATTTTTTTTCTTGTGTTCACTGTGTTATGGGGGTGTTATTTATAAAGTATTTGCCCAGTCCTAAATCCTGGAGTGTTTCCCTTGTTTTCTTCTAGGTGCTTTAAAGTTGCGGGTCTTATATTTAAGTCTTTAATCTATTTTGAGTTGATTTTGGTATATGGTGAGAGGTACAGATCACGTTTCATTCTTCTACATATGAATATCCAGTTTTCCCAGCCCCACTTATTGAACAGGCAGTGTTTTCCCCAATGTATGTTCTTGGTGCCCTTGTCAAAGATTAATTGGCTGTAAATACGTGGGTTGATTTCTGGGTTCTCTATTCTGTTCCATTGGTCCATGTGTCTGTTTATGCC